>NC_045161.1:17546791-17553758 GCF_900700415.2 Clupea harengus | reverse complement strand
TGTGTGTGTGTGTGTGTGTGTGTGTGTGTTGTAATTTGAAACAGTCTGCATGCCCCTCTCTCTCTGCTCTTCCCCAGAAGTGACCACTAGACCTAAACAACCTCTGTGTGTCATAGCTTGGCCTTGAGATGGCTGTGTGGGTGTCTGAGTATGTGTTTCCTGCGGCTCAGGTGTGGTCCGAAATGTTCCATGAGCATTGGTGTGCCCATGTGTGAGTGGGTGTGTGTGTGTGTGTGTGTGTGTGTGTGTGTGTGTGTGTGTGTGTGTGTGTGTGTGTGTGTGTGTGTGTGTGTGTGTGTGTGTGTTTGTGTGTGTGTCTGATAAGTGTGTATGAGAGAGAGAGAAATGTGTGTCTGTGTGTGTGTGTGTGTCTGTGTGTGTGTGCGTGAGAGAGAGTGTGTCTATGAGTGTGTGAGTGTGTGTGTGTGTATGTGTGTGTGTATAAGTGTTACACCCTTTTGCTGAAGGTCTGTTGGAGCCTTCAGATGTTCCAGGAAAATGGAATAATTTTGGGAAACACCAGCTGGCATTGGAACTCAGAAAACAAAAGAGATCCGTGGAGATGCCATATTGGGAATGTTTCTTTTCCCAGATTGGGAATGCCTTATTTCCCTGCTGGGAAATTAACAGAGGCAGCCATGGTTGCCCCATTCTCAGAGAATATGATCCGCCCACTACACACACACAGACACACACACACACACACACACACACACACACACACACACACACTCAGGGAATATATATTCCTCTAGAAGGAGCCATCCATCACATGGCTCCCCCTGCACACAGTGTGTGTCTGACATAGACTCTGCTTTGGGCACTGTGTATCTGTGTGCATATGCATGCATGTGTGTTTGTTTGTGCGCGTGCTTGTGTGTGTGTGTTTGTCCTGTTTGATGACATAATTGAGATGAGAAATGACTGCTGAGCAAACAGACAAGCGTGTGTGTGTGTGTGAATGTCTTTAATCTTATCTGCGCTGCACACTGCAGGCCATTTCGCATTCAAATGAAATCAGGAATTATCAGCAACGCGCAAATTTATTCAAAACACACACACACACACACACACACACACACACACACAATGTAATCAAAATCCTTCAGAGAGGGAGGGCAGACGGCCAAGCCCACCCCCCTACACACACACACTCACACACACACTCACACACACACATGCACATGCACACGCACACACACACGCTCACGCTCACACACACACACACGCACACACACACACACTCACAAACACATACGCACACACACACACACGCACAAAACACATGCATGCACACACACACGCACAAAACACATGCATGCACACACACACACACACCCCGTCTGCTCCGACGTCCATAAACCCTCCAGTCTGTGTGTGTGTGTGACTCCAGTTAATGCTGCGCACTGAAACGGTCCAACAGCTTTAATTAACAGCCAAATTACACAATGCCTCAGGGGCCCCTTCCTCAAGGGACGCTGTACGTGTGTGTGATTCTGTGTGTGTGTGTGTTTCTCTGTGTGTGTGTGTGTGTGTGTGTGTGTGTGTGTGTGTGTGTGTGTGTGTGTGTGTGTGTGTGTGGTCAGCATTATGTACAGATGTCCTGTGAATACTGGGTGTTCTATTTGATACCAAAATAGTATGAGACTCATCTGTAGCGTTGAAGTGGTATGAGGGTAAGGGTTAGGGTTATTACTGTGGCTGATAAAATACAGACAGGAAAAGCTCTAGATGAACCTCAGTAGCAGAGAGGCCTAATAACAGCCCTGTGTGTGTATGAAGGTTAGGTGTGTGTGTGTGTGGTGTGTGTGTGTGTGTGTGTGTGTGTGTGTGTGTGTGTGTGTGTGTGTGTGTGAGTGTGTGTGTGGTGTGTGTGTGTGTGTGTGTGTGTGTGTGTATAAGGGGTTCCTCAGACAGGAAAAGCTCTAGATAGACCCCAGTAGCAGAGGGGCATAATAACAGCCCTGGGCTCAGCAGAGCAGGAGGAGCCCCATAAGGTCGCTCCGACCGGAGTGAGCCTGACCGACTGCCACAGTTTCTATTTAGACTGCAGTCGGCTCCCCTGGGGAAGGAAACTGACTGAGGAAGCACCAACATGGAGGAGCGTGGAGGAGGCCCAGTATGGGGGGCAATGGGAGGGTTTGCATCCAGCACTCTGGCTCATAAGCCTGGCTGGCTAGCAGTGTGTGTGTTTGTGTGTGTGTGTGTGTGTGTGTGTGTGTGTGTGCGCACCAGTGGTTGTGAGTGTGTGTGTGTATGTGTATGAGCGTTAGCACAGAGCAAGCGCTAAACAAGAGGGCAGACACGAGGTGCTGGTGTTCACAATATCAGTCCCATTTTACAGTACAGACTGATCTTACTGCCCCTCTCACTGTGCAGAGACCCAGCTCCTGGTCGTTTTAATAGATATATGGTCATGAACAAGCTATGTTATGCCTATGTCCAGGTGGATTGCATTACAGATGGGTAAAATGTTCCCTCCCAACACACTCCGCAAGGCCAAGAGATGAATGCTACTACTACTCATGAGGTCAGTAGTGTGTGTGTGTGAGTGTGTGTGTGTGTGTTCTCTACCTCCTGTAATCATGACTCCATCAGCGTACTTCCTGTGGTCTGAGTGAAGAAGAAAGAAGGAAAGAAAAGAGTGTGAGAGAGAGGGATAGAGAGAGAGAGAGGGATAGAGAGAGTGTGTGAGAGAAAGAGAGAGACAGGGATAGAGAGAGCAAGACAGAGAGCACAGGGAAGTTTATTGTGTTGTGTTGCATATGTTCTATAGAACTGACTGCCTGCGAGGAACAGGAAGACATTGGGCACTTCCTGTGATGTCATCACTGCTCTTTAGAATACTGTACAGTTGGGGGGTCTTTGTTCCTCTGCTCCTCACAGAAATGAAAGCTGAATCAGAGAGAGAGCCAAAGTGACTCAACAGACATCCGACTTGAGC
This sequence comes from Clupea harengus, assembly GCF_900700415.2. NCBI lineage: Eukaryota > Metazoa > Chordata > Actinopteri > Clupeiformes > Clupeidae > Clupea > Clupea harengus. Next base: position 17,550,814 of record NC_045161.1, on the reverse strand, counting down.
CGGGTCTCATCATAGATCTTAAATCACCATGGGGATTACATTACATCATCAGAGATCTTAAATCACCAAGGGAATGACATCACATCATCATAGATCTTAAATCACCATGGGGATGATATCACATCATCTTTCATTGCTTGCGGAGCAACTGCAGCCTCCCAAGCAAGAGTGGCCACTGGCGCTGATCCCGTCCTGATCTGGTGGCAGGTGAAACGGGTGGTTTCTGTCTCCTCACCTTTCTCATGTCTAGGGATGGGAATTGATAAGATTTTAGAATTGATCCGATTCCATTTTCCATTCTGCCTATCAGTCCGATTCTCATTGGGCAAGGGAGTATAAACCGGTTTATTAACATTCATTTTCTTTAATACAATATTCTCTGAATAGATTTTGCACAGCATGTACAGTATTTATGTATATATTGACATATTTTAAATAACCTAAGAATTGGTCAACAAACTCTCAAAGTGGGGTCCAGAGACCCATAGCCTAGGGATCCTTTTCCTTGATGGGGTGCCAGGGGGTCCCCAGAAAGAAAAAAAATTATTTGTTTTGACTATAATTCCAACCATAAGTAACAGAATGTATGACTGATTTGTTAATGGGTCTCATGCATGTTTTGTTATAAAACATCTAAACTCAAAAATCTTGCCTGGAAAAGAATCATATCAAATGAGGATCCATCCCTGGTCTAACTTGTGGCAGTTTAGGGGTCCTTGATATACAAAAGTGATACATAATGGCATCGATAGCGGAATCGTTAAGGACTTTGGCTTACGATTCCAAGGGATCGATCCACTGGGAACCGGTTCTCAATTCCCATCCCTACTCATGTCAGGGGCCGACCTCCATCTGTGTCAGCTAATAATAGTCTCTAATACAATCAGTACCTCACCAATGGGGCGGACAGTGAGCAGGCAGAGCAGGGGGATGTGGATGGACCCGTGCTGGTCACAGGAAGAGATGCTATCAGCATGACGCCTATCGCCATGACGTCTCTTCCTCTCGAGGGCCAGTTCACCACAGTTATGACAGTTAGTGCTGCCCTGAGACAAGTGATTATGAGCTCAGGAAAACCACAGGAGTCTCTACACATCCTCATGCACACTCACAAACACTTGCGCACACACTCACTAACACACACTCACACACACTTACGCACACACACACCATTATGAAGAAAGATATTTGATGGTTGAAGTCATACACACTTACATACATACACACAGTGGTTTTTGATGGTTGAAGTGTGCTGAGAACATCATTGGTCATTATGAAGTAAGATATTTGATGGTTGAAGTGTGCTGAGAACATAATTGCTCATCATTGAGCTCCACTAACTAAATCTTGACTAAAAAATAAAAATTGATTTGAATTTAAAACAAAACAAACAAAGTGACTAAAATGTGACTCCAAACCAACTGCAATGTGCAGTAAACAACTAGACAGTTGGGCGGACGGACAGACAGATGGATAGACAGGCAGACGGACGGGCTCAGTGTGTCCAGCAGCAGGAAGTGACCCGTCCACATGCCAGCACGCTCACATCAGCAGGGAGAGGAAGGAACAGAGGCTCTACACACACACAAAGAGGAAGAGGGGGAATGGAGGAAGATGCCTGGTGGGAAAACCCTGGAATGTGGCAGGCCGGGATCCCCCCTTAGTCACTCGCCAGTCAGCCCGGAAGTGTGTGTGTGTGTGTGTGTGTGTGTGTATGTACGCGTGTGTATGTGTATGTGAGTGTATGTGTGTGTGTCTGCTAGTATGCATGCATTGTAGTGTGCATCTATGTGTGTGTGTATGTATGAGAGTGGGAGTGTGTGTGTGTGCACCAGTTTTTATGAGTGTGTGTGTGTTTGTGTGGAAAGATACTGGTGGAATAATACTGCTGAATGATATGCACCTTTTGTTGGGGCTCAGAGTTCTCAGTTACAATGAGGTGACCAGGGAGCCAATCAGCACAGAAGACCTCACCAGCATTCTGACCAATCAGAACGAGTCTCACTACGTCAGCAGTCAGCCTGGGGGGAGAGTTCAGCTGACATTCTTAAAGAGTGCTTGAAACTTTGATCATGATAGTTTAAGAAAAATCCCACCACGGTCTAACCTACACCGTCTAAAACTGTCATTTATTTTATTTCAGGCTATATGCTGTGTGTGACTGTGATCATGTGTTTGTTTCATGAGCATCCACACCCGACTCCACAGGACAGTAAAGGAAGTGAAAAACATACACACACACATTACCATACATACACACACACACACACAATACACAAATTGTATTTATTGTTACACTAGGTCTCCATTGCTCGTAGCTTGATTGTTCTCTCCCTTGTACGTCGCTTTGGATGAAAGCGTCTGCTAAATGGCTAAATGTAAATGTAACACACACACACACACATACAAAAACACACACACACACATACACCAGGGTTTCTGCTAGGGCTTGTTCAGTACGGTGTCTGAAAATAATTAATTTCACCATACAAATTTTAATCTTGAAACTACAGCAATGATCAGTGGGAACTAATTTGGACACTCCTCACCCATTATGCCTCTGACCATGACCTTACCGTAAGATACTCCTCACCCATTATGCCTCTGACCATGACCTTACCGTAAGATACTCCTCACCCATCATACCTCTGACCATGACCTTACCGTAAGATACTCCTCACCCATCATACCTCTGACCATGACCTTACCGTAAGATACTCCTCACCCATTATGCCTCTGACCATGACCTTACCGCAAGATACTCCTCACCCATCATACCTCTGACCATGACCTTACCGTAAGATACTCCTCACCCATCATACCTCTGACCATGACCTTACCGTAAGATACTCCTCACCCATTATGCCTCTGAGCTGAGTGAGAGCACCATTTTGGAGCTGAGAGACAGGTTGAGCTAGAGAGGTGTGATGGATCGTGCAGAGTTAGAGGTGTGTGTGTGTGTGTGTGCGTGTGTGATGGGATCGGGCAGAGTTAGAGAGGTGTGTGTGTGTGTGTGATGGATCGGGCAGAGTTAGAGAGGTGTGTGTGTGTGTGTGATGGATCGGGCAGAGTTAGAAAGGTATGAGAATGCGATAATGCATCATTGCATGCGGTCATCAGCGGTACCAGAAGTGCACTGACCAAGCGAGGTTAGCTTTTAGGAAGAGCAGCCGTGCTTGAGGTGTGTGATCGCTAATGCAGCGGCCATCACGCGTCTCCGGCTAATGCTAATCCTGCGGAGCACTGAGACATTAAGAACTTCCAAAGGCGATGGTTCAACTGAAATCAAATTAATATTGAAAGTCTCTCTTATAGTCTACCTTTAGCATCGGCAACAGATGACATCAGTCCTCCCAGCTGCAAGCATGCCACTTACTGAAGCCTTTCCCTTTCTCCCACGGCCCACACACACACACACTCCTCTGGCAGGGTAATTTAAAGAACATAAACACACAGAGCGAGTGGGTGTAACACGTCATGAGAGTTGTGTGTGTGTATGTGTATGTGTATGTGTTTGTGTGTGTGTGCAAGTTTGTGTGAGTATATGTGTGTGTGAGTGTGAGTTAGCGTGTGTGTGTGTGTGTGTATGTGTGTGTGTGTGTGTGTTTGAGTAGAGGCTGCATGGGAAGAGAAACACACACTCAGCAGTTGGTGGAGTTACACATCAGAGGTCAAAGGTGAACTTCCTGTCTCCTCCTGTTTGTGTGTGTGTCTGGGGGGGTAAATCACACAGACCCCCCCCCCCCCCCCCACCCCCCCCCCCCCCCCCCAGATGATCTCTGTCATCTGAAGCAGCACAGTGAGAACTGCAGGACTCAGCTATTAATAATATATTTGGAAAACACCCGAAACTAGAAAGGAGTGTGACAGAGGTATAAAAAGAATGCCCTCTCACTGCCTGGAGGTGCATGGGTGAGCACACACACACACACACACACACACACACACACACACACACACACACACACATTTATTTGTTTAGGTCTGTGATGTCAATCGTCTTACTGGGGGCTCAGACCACAA
>NC_045161.1:17529291-17544291 GCF_900700415.2 Clupea harengus | reverse complement strand
AATATACATACACACACACACACACACACAAATATACATACACACACACACACACACACACACACAAACATACACACTCACACACACACACACAGAGAGAGACACACCAGCTGTACAAAGATACCCCATGAAGACCAGAGACATTGGAGGGCTGAATGTGTGTTTCTGACTAAGTGGCATCACATGAGATACACACACACACACACACACACTGATAATACTCATCTGGCCTCACAAGCCCGACAGACTCTCCTCTCAGTGTCTGACCACGGAGTACTCGACTGGGCCTAACCCTGTGCTGTGTGACCCTAACCCTGTGCTGTGTGACCCTGATCCTGACCCTGCGCTGTGTGACCCTAACCCAGCGCTGTGTGACCCTAACCCAGCGCTTTGTGACCCTGATCCTGCGCTGTGTGACCCTAACCCAGTGCTGTGTGACGCAGAGGAAATCAAACGCTACCATCTCGCTTTTTAAAATCCAAACAGATTTTGCCATTTCAGGAAATTCCGGAACAATTAGGGTCGTCTCTGCATCAACTCTTCCTCATAAACAAACAAACAAACAAACAAACATATAAACAACAGAGAAGAGCTACACACAAACTATAACATATACTCAATATATATGCACACATATACACACACACACATATATATATATATATATATATATATATTCATAGACACAGAATACCTGTCAGACTCAGTTACTAATCTCTGGGACTGGGGTTGGGTTTGGACAGAAATATACTGCCCAAGCCATACTCTAATTCAGACTAACTCTCTACACATCACACACTCATACACACTAACACACTCTCATACACACTAACACACTCTCATACACACTCATACACACTTACACACACACTCATACACACTAACACACTCTCAAACACACTAACACACACTCATACACACTAACATACACTATCACATACTCATACACACCAATACACTCTCAAACTAACCAACACACTAACACACACTCATACACACAAACACACGCTCATACACACTCTCAAACACACTAACACACACTAACACGTACTCATACACACTAAAACACTCTCAAACAAACCAACACACTCTCAAACACACTAACACACACTATCACGCTCTTAAACAAACTAACACACTCTCAAACACACTAATGCACACTCATACACACTAACACACACTCATACACACTAACACACGCTCATACACACTCTCAAACACACTAACACACACTCATACACAGTAACGCACACTCATACACACTAACACACTCTCAAACAAACCAACACACTCTCAAAAATATTAACACACACTCATACACACTAACACACACTCATACACATTAAGACACTCTCAAACAAACTAACACACTCTCAAACACACTAACACACAGTCATACACACTAACACACTCTATACACAACACACACTCATACACACTAACACGCACTCTCAAACAAACCAACACACTCTCAAACACACTAACACACACTAACACACACTCATAAACACTAAGACACTCTCAAACAAACTAACACACTCTCAAACACACTGACACACAGTCATACACACTAACACACTCTATACACAACACACTCTCAAACACACCAACACGCACTCTTAAACAAACCAACACACACTAACACACTCTCAACACAACACACTCAAACACACCAACACACACTTATACACACTAACACACACCACATCTGAGCATGTTCTAGTGCAGCGTTTCTCAAAGTGTAGGACTTCTCAGAGACGTGACAGGTGGGGCACGAATGGACGCGATGAACGGGAGATTTTCCCATTGCAATGCCTTCCTTTATAGACAATAACGATCACACACCCCCATCACACTAAACAACGACACTCAAACAAAGAAACATTCTATTCATTAGCCTATTAAGTATTGTATTGTATTACTGTAATTAGCCTGTTGTTAACCTTTCCTACTAGTCGTAGTCGGAGATTACAGTGGAGACTTTTGTTTACTGCTCCAGGGCCGAAGTGTTCTATATTCTAAACTCCAGGGTTATCTCCCTTTTCCTTTGGTCTGCGGTTGATAAGCAAATGAATGGCAACTTGATTTGGCCCGAGGATTTTTTCTCCACACTGGTTGCACAGAGTTCAACGTTACAGCAACATAACTTTGCATCGGTCGCTGTGACCTGGAACCATAGTGCAAACATTTTGATTGATGTCGGAGTATTAATTGCAGAAGGACAATGAAAAAATAACTTTCCCGGAGCATGAAAGTGTAGTCGGCGATAGGCTAATATTGACGTTATGGATACATTTGTGACACGAAATACAAAGGTTGGCGATTCAGTACCAGTGGCGAAAAAGACAGCTGATCCACCAAAAAATCAACCTAAAAGAAAATTTAAAAATGCAATAATTTTGACAATTTTACATTACATTAAGTCATTTAGCAGACGCCTTATCCAAAGCAACGTACAAGGGAGATTTTAAGCTTGGTCTACCATTGATAACACAATTGCATAGTAGGTCCTTTTTTATTTTTGGAACTCAGCCCATTTGAGGCAAGGATTGACACCATTGCACTTTTCTCTATTTCTGAACTGATATTATTTGTTATTGATTTTCTCTATTTTTGAACTCATGTTATTTGTTTATTGATTAAGATTTACAACTTATTGTTATTTCAATAAATTTGACAATTTTAAGCTTGGCCTACAATTTTATTGGAGCGATGAGGGACAGGTGGGGCTTGAAAAGGCGCCCTTGTTCAAAGTGGGTAATGACAGAAAAAGTTTGAGAACCACTGTTCTAGTGCCAACAGTTTGTTTCAGGTTGTTGGGACCGGCTAAATTCTTTTGTTACTACATATCCGAAAAAACTCAAGCAAGAGAGTAGGTCTAGGGAAGGAACTCAGACCAGAGAGGAGGAGAAACTCAAACCAGGGAGGAGGAGAAACTCAGACCAGGGAGGAGGTCTAGAGGAGGAACTCAGACCAGAGGAGGAGAAACTCAGACCAAAGAGGAGGAGAAACTCAGACCAGAGAGGAGCTCTTGGGGAGGAACTCAGACCAAAGAGGAGGTCTAGAGGAGTAATTCAGGGAGGAGGTCTGAAGAGGACTGATATGTGATTTCTGCTGGAGTGAATGGCAGTCATTAAGCATTCAGAGTGAGTGTGTGAGAAGTCCACCTAAAACAGATTAATGCCTCAAGTGATGAATGCAGGGAGAGTGAGAGTAAGAGAGAGAGAGAGGGGCAAAGGGAGTAAGGGGGGGGGCAAGAAAGAGAGAGAGAGACATACAAACAGAGAGAGAGACACAGAGAGACAGAGTAAGAGAGAGAGAGGGATAGAGAGAGAGAGTGAGACAGATAGAGACAAAGGGAGAGGGCTAAAGAGATAGAGTATGAGACAGTGAGACAGAGAGAGAGTGATGAGGCGACACAGAGGCAGGCACATAGGAAGTTTGTGTTTCCTTGTTGAGTGTGTCTGGCTCTGGCAGTACGATTATTGATTCAGTAGATATGCTCTCACACACCTAATGGACAGAGTGCAGCGCACAAAACTAGCAGACTGCTCAATCAAACAGGAAACACAATGTTGGCTAATGTGCTTCCGAACAGGTGAAAGTCTAATAGCAGAGATAAGTGGAGCTCTAATCAGGCAGCTGTGAAGAAACAGGACTGTTATGATGTTATGAGAGCACTTCTGTTTCAGCCCCAGGTTTGGAGACAGAGCATCTTACACACTGATAGGTGGAAATTCACCCTAGCTACCTCAGGACTCCGGAGCTGCATATAAGTATATTTATTAGACAAATAACAATTGCAATCGGGCTCACTCCCAGCACAAGGCTGACAGTGAAGCCATGATAAACACATCGCACAAGGTTTATATAGACAGAAGTTGAGCGTTCAGCAGGGATAACCACGTGGTGGATTTCTGACGTCCGAGGCAAGGATGGAAGTTTTGCAAGGTCGGAAGAAGCACAGTTCGACCCTTCTAATCACCTCTGGTCTAAACATGCTCTTGTAGATATGCAGACTAAGTGGCACCTAATAATCTAAGTTACACACACGCAGAAACACAGAAAAGCCATGTTCCTGCTTTCATAAGCACATGATTCATACAAGGAATATATTAATACAAGGCACTTGATTCATATATTCTTAAGTCATTAACAGTGCTTGGAAATTATCTCCATCACACACACACTTACATACACTGCGCTACACACAGCACCATACTACGTTTGTGTGGCCATATTGCTCACACACATTAGCATTAACATTAACATTAACACACACTAGCGCACGCTCGTTTACTCTCCTCCATGCCATGAGGCGCAAAAGGCCGCAACTTCTGAATAGTTGCAGTTTCCTTTTTCTGGGAACAGGTGATTGGCCTGTAGCACAACCCCCAAACTGGATGACCAGTTGGTTTTCTGTCTGGGTTTCCCTTCCCTTAGACGATTGCTGTATCATGCACGCTCACAAGCTCCATCTGCCCGGGTGCAGTTTTAACATCATGCCTAGGATTCGAGCTTACAGCACCTGGTATTCCCAGGCGGTCTCCCATCCATGTACTAACCAGGGCCGACACTACTTAGCTTCCAAGATCGGACGAGATTGGGCGTGGACAGTGTGGTATGGCTGTAAGACCCTAATGCACACTAGCACACACGCTAACACTAGCACACGCTAACACATGCTAGCAGACACTTAGCACTAGCACTAACACTAGCACACTCTTACACTAGCACACTAACAATAGCACACACTAGCAGAGCTAACACTAACACACACTAACAATAGCACACACTAACACTCACACACTAACACTCACACACTAACACTAGCACACACTTACACTAGCACACACTTACACTAACACACACTAACAAACACACACTAACAATAGCACACTAACACTCGCACACTAACACTAGCACACTCTTACACTAGCACACCAACACTAGCACACACTAACAATAGCACACACTAACACTCACACACTAACAATAGCACAACCTAACACTCACACACTAACACTAGCACACACTTACACTAGCACACACTTACACTAACACACACTAACAAACACACACTAACAATAGGCCACACTAACACTCGCACACTAACACTAGCACACACTAACACTAGCACACCAACACTAGCACACACTAACAATAGCACACACTCTAACACACACTCTAACACACACTAACACTAGCACACACTAACACTAGCTCACACTCTAACACACAACACTAGCACACACTCTAACACACACTCTAACACACACTCTAACACACACTAACACCAGCACACACACTAACACACACACTAACACACACTAACACCAGCACACACACTAACACTAGCACACACTCTAGAAAACAGACTAATACTAACACACACTAACACTAGCTCACACTCTGACACTAGTACACACTATAACACACACTAACACTAGTACAAACTCTAACACACACTCTAACACTCACTAAAACGCATTCTAGTTCCCTCTACGCAAACCAGTGTAACTAACAGCAGCAAAACACACACTTCACAATACACTGCAAAAGAATAACCCTAACCCTTCCAAAAGTACGCAAGTTTATCTTCACACAACAAGCACGCAAGTTTATCTTCATACAACAAGCACGCAAGTGCATCTTCACGCAACAGGCAGGCAAGTGTATCTTCATGCAACAAGTTACACAACTACTGATGAGAGCACAAAGAGCCTGACAGAGGGAGAAAAGAGGAGGCAGACAGAGAGGAGAGAAAGAGGGTGAATGAGAGAGTGGAGAGAGAGAGAGAGAGAGAAAGGATGGGAGAGAGAGGGAGGGTGAATGAGAGAGGAGAGAGAGAGAGGGTGAATGAGAGAGTAGAGAGAGAGAGGAAGGATGGGAGAGAGAGAGAGAAAGGGTGAAAGAGAGTAGAGAGAGAGAGAAATATAGAACATAAGGAAGGGGTGAAGGAGAGCAATGAATACAGAGAAAAAGAGGGAGAGAGAGAAAAATTAAGACAGTGAAAAGTGAGAAGAATATAGTATAAAGAGAAAATGTGGGAGAACTAAAGATAGGATAAAGAGAGAAGAGAGAGAGAGAGGAGAAATGGTAGAGTAGGAAGAGAGAGTAAGAGGGGAGAGAGAGGGATGAGAGTGTGACAGAAAAGGGAGATATGAGGGAGTAAGAGGGGAGGCCCTGCTCCTCATTGTTAGTCACACAGAGCGATTCCCAATTAGCGCACAAAAGCAGCTCACTCAGGAGCCACCCAGTCCAGCACACACACACACCCCAAAGCAGTCCCAAACACACACACCCCAATACAGTCCCAAACACACACCCCACTACAGTCCCAAACACACAAACACAATACAGTCACAAACCCACACACACAATACAGACACAAAACACATATACACACACACACACACAGTCTCTCTCTTTGAGGTTTGCCAAGACAAGTGGAGAAGTCCAGCTCTGTGCTTTGGGCCTGAGTTGTTTAGTCTATCAGAAGTAATGAGAGAGGCCAAGGGAGATCCCTGGACAGTTTATGAACACAGCAGAGAGGCATTGCTGGACGCTAGCTCACTAACCACTAGCTCACTGACCACTAGCTCACTGATCACTAACCACTAACCACTAGCTCACTGATCACTAACCACTAACCATTAGCTCACAGCTCACTGATCACTAATCACTAACCACTAGCTCACAGCTCACTGCCCACTAGCTCACTGATCACTAACCACTAGCTCACTAACCACTAGCTCACTGATCACTAGCTCACTGATCACTGACCACTAGCTCACTGACCCTTCGGCATCCGAAATAGGGGGGCGGTGTGGACGCCGTTTTCTGGATGCAAGCACACAACAGAGAAGCTGGACTGCAGTGAGGCTAGGCTGGATGCAAGACACACAAGACTGAATGCTAGTTCACTACAGAGGAATGTACACTCACTGCTCTGAGTTTCATCAACAGGAGTGTGTTTAGTGACTTACAAGAGTGACTCACAGGTTTCTGTTTCAAAAACAGATGAGGTCTGGGAGCTTCGAGGACAAACCACAGAGTTGAGTCCACATCCCCACGAGCTCTGCCCTGTCTAGGCCTGTCCTTAAATGTCCTGTTAACCAACCCCCAGCCCCCCCCCCCAGGTCACACTCTCACACCCAGATCCATCTGTGGGATTCTCTGGCCCTGTGACCTTGTGTGTGTGTTTGTGTGTGCATGTGTGTCACTGTTTCTAGGGAAATGCAGACAGTTTAGGAAACAGGCAGTGGAGCATTTGACAGAATTCCATTCTGAGTTTCATCTTTTCCTGGTCAGGTCACTGAGGGTGTTTCCATAGAGACATGTGAGCTGTGTGACCCCTGTGCGTGTGTGTGTGTGTCAGAGAGAGAGAGAGTGAGTGTGTGTGTGTGTGTGTGTGTGTGTGTGTGTGTGTGTGTGTGTGTGTGTGTGTGTGTGTGTGTCAGAGAGTGAGAGTGAGTGTGTGTGTGTATGTGTCAGAGAGTGAGAGAGTGTGTGTGTCTGTGTCTGTCAGAGAGTGAGAGTGTGTGTGTGTGTGTACAAGAGGGATTGAGTGAGAGAGTGGCTGTGTGCGAGGGTGTGAGTGAGAGAGCATGTTTGTGAGAGTGTGTTTTGTTGGAAAATGGAGCAGTGTACGTCATGTGACTTCTCCTCAAAAGTCTTTCCCAGGAGAACCACACAGCATCTTTACCCAGAGAGGCAATCACAAATATCCACCAAATAACCACCAAATCAGAATCAGAATCAGAAAGGTTTTTACTGCCAAGTAGGTTTACACCTACCAGGAATTGTCTGTGGTACATTGGTGCAAACAATAAACATACACAATTAACAATACACATTTTAAGTTTTTTTTCAAACATAGGAAAAACAAAATATAAAATATGTTAAAACATTTACAGAATATGCTAAAGGGAGAAATGAAAGAGCTGTGCAGTCTATGCAGGAGTGTGCAAATAAGTGCAGGATAAGAGTCTGTGTTGGGGGGCGGGGGTCCCGGGCCTTGTTGATGAGGCCAACCGCGGACAGGAAGAAGCTGCTCTGGTGGCGTGAGGTTTTGGCCCTGATGGACCGCAGCCTTCTGCTGGAGGGGAGTGTCACAAGGAGTTTGTGTCCAGGGTGGAAGAAGTCGGCCATAATCTTCCCTGCACGCCTCAGGGTCCTGGATGCATACAGGTCCTGGAGAGATGGCAGATTGCAGCCAATCACCTTCTCAGCAGAACGAATGACACGCTGCAGTCTGCTTTTGTCCTTGGCAGTGGCAGCAGCGTACCAGATGGTGATGGAGGAGGTGAGGATGGACTCAATGATGGCGGTGTAAAAGTTCACCATCATTGCCTTTGGCAGGTTGAACTTCTTCAGCTGCCACAGGAAGTACATCCTCTGATGTGCTTTTTTGGTGAGGGAGATGATGTTCAGCTCCCACTTGAGGTCCTGAGAGATGATGGTGCCCAGGAAGCGGATGGACTCCACACTGTCGACTGGGGAGTCACTCGGGGTGATGGGGGTGGGTGGGGCTGGGTTCTTTCTAAAATCTACAACCATCTCCACTGTTTTCAGAGCGTTGAGCTCCAGGTTGTTCTGTCCACACTAGGTCACAAGATGATCAATCTCCCACCTGTAGGCAAACTCCCCACCAGAGATGAGCCCAATGAGGGTGGTGTCATCCGCGAACTTGAGGAGCTTGACGGACTGGTGACTGGAGAGTAGAGGGGAAAGAACGCAGCCTTGAGGGGAACCGGTGCTGATGGTCCGGGGGTCAGAGACATGTTTACCCGGCCTCACGTGCTGCCTCCGATCAGACAGGAAGTCTGTGATTCACCTGCAGGTGGAGTCAGGCACACTCCGGAGAAGCTTGTCCTGTAGCAGAGCCGGGATAACCATCAAATAACCACCAAATAACCATCTCTCTCCAATAACCATCACTCTCTAATAACCACCAAATAACCATCTCTCTCCAATAACCAGGGTTTCTACAAGTAGGTCAGGTGGAGAGAATACAGCAGCATCCCACAGCAGAGTGTGAGTGTGTAGATTTCGGCTGCCAATACGCGTAGTTGTACTGGAACAATGTTTCCACAGCCATCGGCTGGTCTGCCATATTTGTTTATGTTTTCCCAGGGAGCTCCCCAGTGGGTAGGGTGCCTGCAGTGTCCAGCTTAAGAGAGAAGAAGCCTGGGAATGTCAGTGTTTTGAGGGCAACACAGACCAGAAGCCTGAAGGGACTATCTGATCAGGCTGTGGTTTCTGAGCCTCCTCATCTGAGTGTCTGAGCGAGTATGTCTAATCAGACCTAGTGCTGGAACCTGCAAGTGTGTGTGTGTGTGTGTGTGTGTGTGTGTGTGTGTGTGTGTGTGTGTGTGTGTGTGTGTGTGTGTGTGTGTGTGTGTGTGTGTGTGTGTGTGTGTGTGTGTGTGTGTGTGCCATGCAGCTAAATAGTTCATTTCAGAGTTGGGGGTAATTTCCCCTCTGCTGGCCAACCCAAATGCCCTCACTGCCCACTAATTTGGCCCCCAAACAAAACCTAGTGGAGACTGGGCACAGAGAGAGAGAGAAAAAGAGTGTTGCCCAGAGAGAGAGAGAGAGAGAGAGAGAGATGGTGTAGAGTAGAGATAGTGTAGAGGCGAGAGAGAGAGAGATGGTGTAGAGTAGAGATTTTTTTTTTTTTTTGATTTTTCAACAACTTTTTATTATAAGCTTTGAAAAACACACAAGAACATTATCAGATCATTTGACACAATATTGAATGAATAAATATACAAAAAAAAATACAAAAAACAAAACATATAATTTAATCAGGGGATCCAGCCCTCTTCAAAAAAGTAGCAAAAAACACATTTTCATCCTCAATTTTACACAGCGCACCACAGTGACACCATGTCTGTTCAAATGAATCAAGGTTTTTCATTGCCTTATAGAAACGAAAATCAATTAAAATACGAGATCTCACTAAAATTGAGAAAACTAATACCAAGTCTTCACTAGACATTTGCTCAACTTTGTTTCTTCGACTGACATAGATAGCCATTTTTGCTTGACCAAGAATGAAATTTATCAGCTGGCATTTTATAACGTCGTTTCTGTACATATTTAAAACCAAAGATAAAAGTCTCTGATGAAAAGATTTCGTGAAGCTGAACAAAGAGCATTTGCAAAATAGCAAATAAAGGTCTTAGCCTCACACACTGCATAAAAGCATGAAATACAGTTTCTCTTGAAAAACAAAATGGGCACTCTTGGCCTACATCGGGGTTTAAAACAGAAACAAATGCATTGACTGCAACAGCACCATGCAGAATTCTCCACTGCAAATCCCCAATTTTCTTTGTCAATGGTGACTTGTAAAACGCTCTCCATTGAGGTTTAAAACTCTCCTCTACCTGCAAAACAGTACGCCAGGGTGTGTCTGTTCTCTTGTCCAGTATCTTTTCTATTTAAAGACTTAACACACGTTTGGTACAAGGCTTTACCCTTTGCTGGCTTTGGACCCAAGAATGTCAATTCATCACATTGCAAATAAATCCCAGTGCAATCCATAAGATTGGGAGACAAAGTAAAGTTAGGGAAAGGATCACTGCAGTCTGGACTGCACAACCCACTGATGAAGTCTCCCAGCATTTGTAACTCCCCACTTGTTAATGAAGCCCGCCATTTCTCCAGGAGTTGGGCAATAACACGGATGGATCTCACACCCAAATGATCTGCAACATTCCTGGTATTCCCAAAGTCTGATCCAGCCAACCGAAATAAGTGGCCTAGTGTGGTGACTCCAGACCTGAGCAGGCTAAAAGTAACTGCATGAATTGGCTTTTCACAAGTTATGTCCAGTCTTGAGCCATAGATCAGAGGTTCCTTTAAAAACCAGTAAAGAGAACTTGTGCTGTGTGCCTTTGCACTGTTAAAAGAGACCAGACTTTAAAAAGATTTGAGTAAAATATGGGGAATCTGCTCAGGTTGATCTTCTTCGGATCCACCAAGAATAAATTCCTCTCCAGTCCCAATCCATCAAAAGTTCGTAAGATGGCACAAGCCACAGACTTCCAACCACAGTCCACAGGCCCTGTGAGTAGACGCTGCACAAACTGTAGGCGAAAAGCCGCTGTTCTGCTCTGTAAGTGAATAAGTCCATGTCCACCTTCCCCTTTGGGCAGATATAAAACATTCTGTGGTACCCAATGTAGATTGTCCCAGAAGAAGTTTACCAAGATTGACTGGATTTTAGACAGCAGGTGTGTTGGAGGATCTATACAAGCAAGCCGATGCCAGAGGGAGGATGCAGCCAAATTGTTAATAATAAGGACACGCCCTCTGTAAGACAATTTACTAATTAAAAAACTTCCAGTTGTGAAGGCGTCCCTTTATTTTTTCTACAGAACCTTCAAAATTTTTCTGTATGAACTTTTCATCCCCTAGAAATACTCCAAGATATTTAAAACCTTCCCTGGTCCAATGTAAGCTATCTGGTAAACTTGGCCCTCCATCTGACCACTTCCCAACCAGCATAGCTGTACTTTTAGACCAGTTAACTTTTGCAGAGGAAATGGCTCTAAAATCTTCAACATATTCAACATCACATTCACATCCCTCTGCCCGCTTACGAACACAGCAACATCATCTGCATATGCAGACACCTGAAAGGCATTTCCACAATTTGGAATAGTCACCCCATGTAGCTCTTTTCTTAGCCTTATTAAAAGGGGCTCTATTGCCAAGGCATATAGCATACCAGACAAGGCACATCCTTGTCTAACACCCCTATGCACTTTAAAAGGAGCACACAAGTCACCATTAACTTTGAGCATACTCTCAATGTCACAATACAGAACTCTTATTAAATCAATAAAATGTGGACTAAAGCCAAAAGCTGCCAGAACACTCCACAAATAGTTGTGCTCAACCCTGTCAAATGCCTTCTCTTGGTCTATAGATACCAGACCAAACTCCAGGTTAAAAACTTGCCTAAATCAAAGATATCTCTGATAAAAGAGATATTATTGTGAATTAGTCTACCTGGTACACAATAGGTCTGGTCAGGGTGGATGACCTGCTCCAAAACCTTGCTCAGTCTATTGGCCAATGTTTTAGAGAGCAGTTTATACTCACTACAGAGTAATGACACAGGCCTCCATGACTTTATGTCATTCAGGTCACCTTTTTTGGGCAGCAGAGAGAGCACCGCTCTGCGGCAACTCAGTGGCAGTCGCCCTTGGCTAAACTGTCACTAAGTACAGCCAGTATATCTTCACCCATTTCGGGCCAAAAGGACTTATAAAAATCTATAGGAATGCCATCGACGCCCGGAACTTTGGCACATTGCATCCCTTGGAGGGCTATGTCCAGTTCCTCTAGGGTCAAAGCCCTACCGAGGTCTACATTAGCCTCTGTGGACACCTGAGGTAATTTGTCAAGAAAGACACTGTCCTCAGCCTGGTTCTGGAAGATCTCGCTTTTGTATAGCTCCTCATAGAAGCCAACTGCTCTCCTGCGTATGTCGGCATGGTCAGACAGCAGTGTCCCATCCTCTGAACGTAGAGCATGAATAAATCTTTTTTGTCCATTTTTTTTCTCCAAATTAAAAAAGAATTTTGATGGTGCATCCATCAACTCCGCACTTTGGAAGCGGGACCTGACCAGAGCTCCCTGTGCTGTTATACCTAGTAGTTTAGCCAATTCATTTTTCTTAACTCTAAAATTTTCAGTGTGGGCCTGCTGGCCTGTGTTTTCAGCTAAGTTCTGAAGCTCAATTATTTCTTTTTCTAATGTTTCCATGCTTTGAGTTATGTCCCTTGTGACATTGACAGTGTACTCTTGACTTAGCTGTCTTATCTGCACCTTGGCAAAATCCCACCACTGCTGTAATGACTGGAAGGAAGGTTTCGTTGTTCTAAAATCATTCCAAAAGTATGTGAACACATCCTTAAAATGGACATCAGACAATAAATTAGTATTAAAATGCCAGTAGGAACTTTTTGGCTTAACAGAATTTAAAGAAAAAAGAACAAACAACTAAACTGTGGTCTGAAAAACCGACTGGAATGATGGAGCAGTTTCTAAAAATACTACGCTGGTGTTTAAAACCATAAAACCTATCCAGTCTGGCCAAAGACAATAGATTGTTATACGCATGAACCCATGTATACTGCCTGTCACTAGTGTGGAAATTCCTCCAAATGTCCACAAGGACATTTGAATTTTTCAACTCAATGAGCCGTCTTCGTGAGGGCATGTGCGGCTCAACATGGTTCCTGTCTATGGCTTTTTCAGTACAGTTAAAATCCCCTCCCAGAAGTAAAAACTCCTGTGAATCAAGACCATGTAAGGCATTTTCCAGACTATTTAAAAAAAGCATTCTGTCAATTGCCATAGTAGGCGCATAGACACAAATAAAAACAAAAAAAATGATTTTCAAATTGGGCTTTTACTTTCAAAAGTCTACCTTTGGCAATTTCCTCAACTTGATATGATAGGGGGGTAAAAGTGCGAGAAAATAAAATAGCAACCCCACCACTATTTGAGGTGTTGTGGCTTAAAACAGACAGCCCATCAATTCTCTTGCCCAGTCAACTGCATTCAACGCATCAGAATGCGTTTCCTGAACAAAAACAATATCAAACTTTTTTTGTTTTATCGTTTCAAACAAAACAGCTCTCTTTTTCTGTTCTCTAGCCCCGTTTATGTTTAAAGAGGCAACACGAATTTCACCCATAATAAAGAATAAAAATAAAAAGAGCTGTACACACACTTCCATCACAGAAGACAATAATTTAGGCTTTGTCATTGCTACTCAATAGAACCTTAAGCTTGGTCAGCATTTTTTTCAAACGGTAGACCTCCTGTTCAGTAAAACAGCCCTCATGCATAAATGACCTCGTCTTTGAAATGAACTGTTCCACATCAGGGAAATAATCATCAATTCGTACATTTCTCACATGCTTTGTTTCCTTCAGAAACGTTTTAACGTCATCACTGCTGTAAGTGCGGTTAGTATACCCACTCTGATGCAAACTGCAAGTTATGCTGCAGTCTGAGAAATCACTCTCACTCTCGGCATCAGACGAGCTTAAGTCAACGAGTTTCTTTTTAGCACTTTTATTTACATGAGAGCGTTTTCTCTTCTCTGGGGGTAGTTTAAAAATTCTTGCATCCATTTCCATTAGATTTACATCCGTTGCTGTCTGGACTTCACTATTGTCAGTTAATGTAACATTGTTGTCTTGTAGAACATCTGCGCTTTCACGTTCGGCATTGTCCACAACACTTCCCTCCGAACTTGCCATCTCATTTAGTGAATCTGACGTATTTTTTCCTTGTTCCTGAGGAACATCTGCGTCGTCTGTCTCACCGACAGTAGGTGAAATGGTTGCCGTCTCACCAGCACAAGGTTCACCAGTCTCGGCAGCCTGCTTCTCCCCTGCATCACCACTAGGCCTACCAACGTTTTCGCTCTGTCCAGAAGCATCATCTGAATTTCCTCGTTTATCGGGACAAGCGCGTATGAGATGTCCAGTTAGACCGCAACCAAAACATCTCATAAAGTTCGTGGTTGCATAAACAACATAATTAAAGTTATCAGCCTTTACATTCAGTGTCAGATCTAATTCATCTTTGTTATCTTTTAAAACCATGTACACGAAACGCCTAAAAGACATGACATGTTTTAAAAAGCGGAGATTTACTCGCAATTGGAATCTTCTTGATCTGCGACACTACTTTACCATGCCGTGAAAGCGTTTGTAATAAAACCTCATCTTTAATGAATGGTGGTACGTTCGACAAGGTTACTCTTTTGGACGGGGTAGAAAGTGGAAGGACAGATGTGAAAACACCATTGATCGATACTCCACTTTCAACTACCTCGTTGGCCATTTCAGTGGTTCTCAAAAACAGAACAACAGCGTTGTTTCATGCGGGCCGCTGATAAAATATTACCATGCCCTACAATTTCTCCAATAACCAAACTACAATCTTCTACGCTGGCAGTCG
>NC_045161.1:17476791-17524291 GCF_900700415.2 Clupea harengus | reverse complement strand
ATTTCAGTTCTTTATTTAAGCCTCAGAAAACACATTAAGGGAAAAACCCTAATTTGCAAAGGCACCACAATATGTAAAATTTTACAAACATGAAAAAGAAGTGTTAAAAAAAACGATAGTAAATAGTAAAATTAATAATGAAAATAAGAATGAGAAAAGTATTTAAGGTATAGTAATAAATAAATAAGATAATAATAACAGAAGTAAAAAGTAAGAACTAAGTAAAAGAATAAAATAAGTTAAAGACCTAAATAAATCCTGTGTGTGTGTGTGTGTGTGTGTGTGCCGTCTTCTTACACTAGAATCTCGTCGGACTCATTCAGTTGAAAGGGATTGGTCCACAATGCTGTCAGTCCACTTTAACCAAACCTTTCACTAATGAACTTCGGCCTGGCTCTGCCAAGTCAGTGCCTTTTAACCTTTAACCTCTCTCTCTAAAAGTGGGTCAAGCTTTTCATCACCAGTTAATTTCCTTGCAACAATGGTTTCCAACACATGATGTACTTGGATTGAATCCAACATGGTCAGGTTAAAACAACTACTTGCTGAGCGGCCTCGAGCTGCAAGGAACATACTGGACATTGATCGCTTATCCGTGTCATTGATCGCTTATCCGTGTCAGAGACAACATGAGCAAATAGATACCCAGCTGCTGCAACTTGTCTGTTAAATATCAGTACAGATCTCTTAGGTCTCAGTCAGTACTCTGGGGCCTGTTGATGCTCAGTCAGTCAGTACTCTGGGTTAGGGTTAGGGTTGAGATGCTAGCAGGCAAGCAGGAGCTGTAGTGGCCAGTTCGAGACTTAACTGTTTTCCAGAAATCCCCAGGATTGTGCACTTGATACCTTGGTGTCTGAAGGTAAGCCAACAGGAGGGTTCATTAGTTTACCTTGCAGGTGCCCAAGCCATTTTTCTGGAGAAATGCAGTGCAGGAGGCTTGGTTCAGTACCATATTTCTAATTCTGCAATACATCTTTTTAAAAGCTGCATGTTTGTCAAACACAGTTAGTTAAAAGCTTTGGTAAAATATGATAAAACCAGATCAACAGCAGGTATGTTGAGGGTATCTGATAAGTCATTGTGTAAAAGGTCATGTAAAAAAGCTCTCATTAAAATGTTTAAAATGTCTTTTCACTTTTCAGTCTCATGTCCTGAATTCAAAGTATGGGACAGTGATCACTCCTCCCCATGTCTAAGACTCCACTCGCAACATGTGTGTCAGGTCTGTTACAGAAGATCAGCTCAATTAAAGGAAATTAAAAAAGTTAAATTAAGTTTGGGTGAGTGAGTTCTGTTATTAACTGGGGGAAATTAAAACCATGGGAGAGCTCTTTAAAGACGCCTCCAGTGAAAATCAAGTTTTTGAAGTTTTGACGCATTGTAGTATATGTAAGAACCACTTTGTCATATAAACAAAATCAAATCAAAGAAAGAGTTAGACAAAGTTAAATCTTAGAAAAACACCTGATTTAGAAGAAGCAAACAGGTGAAAACTCGACCAGCGTGAGGACTGGTGAGGTTGGGAGACCCCAAACAAGACCTGAGGTGGCCAAAACAGCAGTCTCACAGGCTGTGTGTGTGTGCTCACACACTACCAATTGCTTCTCCCCTGAGATTAATTTACAAAGCATCTGATGACTAAACTGAGCCCAAGCCCATTCCACTTACTTTGTGTGTGTGTGTGTGTGTGAGAGAGAGAGTCTGTAGCAACACACAGATGGACCGTCCACAGCTAAATTCCATCACACATCTGAATCACAATCCTCTAGTCTACATACCAGTGTGAGAAAAACTCAACCCCAAGTAGATTAGAAAGAAAGCACTTCTAGGACTGCCAAGGATATGACAATCCACACTTAGAACTGCGAGTACCTATGAAAAACGAATGTATTTCGTATTTATCATATCCTTTCGAATTAGTAGCCGGTACTCAGCTCTGGCCAGCTGAATTACAGAAAAGACTTAAGGCTGCAAGCTCCAAACGGACAATCTATATGTGCAGAAATATGATTTCAGGACTCCCCTTAGCTATTGCGCGATATGTCTCCCCTTGCGTGTCACCTAGGCGGCAGAAGATACATTACTTCAGTGGGCAGCTGGAAGCAGTAGCCGAGCAGCGCTCTAGTCGCGCAACTGGCGTAAATTTGTAGAGCTTTACGGCAAGTCGTGTTTCAGTTGCCAGTATGCGACAACATGTGAATGTTCTGATTCGACAGTGTAACGTTGTATGATCAATTTATTAATGTGTGCGTTTACGTGTCAGATGTGTTGCACCGCTAAAACATAAATCTTACTTACTCGTATGTACTTAACCATTTAACAAGTTTGTTAACGGCGATTTCTTCTTATACTGGATTCTACACAGCTAAAGTTGACAGGCTAACTCGTCACAATCTAACCCTCAGCCCTATTATCATTCCTGACTTTAAAGCGACATAAACTGAAATGTTGTACTTAATCGGACTTGGCCTCGGAGATGCTAAGGATATTACTGTTAAAGGTCTTGAAATAGTGCGCCAATGCAGCCGTGTGTATCTTGAAGCATACACGTCCATACTGACAGTGGGGAAGGAAGCACTGGTAGGTGGTGTTCTCATCATGCAGAAGTGCTTTTACAGGTTTTTTGATGTTTAATCATATTTAGGCACCAGTGTTAGTGCAGGACTATATATAATCAGTGCTTAAGGCAGCTTTCTGTGTGTTGATATAGTAAGTTTAAAGGCTGACAATAGGAAACACCTTAACCACTGACATGTTAGTTCATGGTTTGCAGTTAATTAACTTCTACATCTTGCTACAGTCTGTATCAGAGGTAAGTTGTTTTGTGGTTTCAGCTGTGCAAGAACACTTCGGAGAAAAGTGAAAGGGTTTATATGAATTGACAAATGCTGGATATGATAATGTGGTTTGTGTTCTGTGCAGGGTGTGATCTATGAGCATTTCTGAACCTATGGTTTGAGTATAAACTCTCCCTGAGACTATAGCAGGGTGGCGCCTGGCTCGGTCTGTCCCACCAGTGCTTGTCTGCTCAGTACTGCACGCACGATTGTGGGCTTCAGACTGTGCCTTTGTGTGTGTTTCTGGATGTGTTTGTCTGGATGATGTGTGTGTGTGTGTGTGTGTGTGTGTGTGTATTCTCAGGAGGAGTACTACGGGCGTGAGCTGGTGCTAGCAGACCGGGACATGGTGGAGCAGGAGGCAGCAGAGATCCTGAGGGGAGCCGACGCTGAAGACGTGGCCTTCCTGGTGGTGGGGGACCCATTCGGGTGAGGACATGGGGAGGGGGGGACGTAATTGAGTGAGGGACATGGGGAGAGGGGGACGTGTTTGAGTGAGGGACATGGGGAGAGGGGGACGTGTTTGAGTGAGGGACATGGGGGAGGGGGGGCCGTAATTGAGTGAGAGACATGGGGAGAGGGGGACGTGTTTGAGTGAGGGACATGGGGAGAGGAAGACGTATTTGAGTGAGGGACATGGGGAGAGGGGGACCCATACGGGTGAGGACATGGGGAGGGGGGGACGTAATTGAGTGAGGGACATGGGGAGAGGGGGATTTGTTTGAGTGAGGGACATGGGACGAGGAGGACGTATTTGAGTGAGGGACATGGGGAGAGGAAGACATGAGATGCATCCACCTGAATCCATTAATTCAGCCTAGCAGTCCCAAACTCAGGTAGTTTCAGTAGTTCAATAGTTCCTCTGCAGTGGACCAGGTTGTTCCAGTAGTTCTGTAGTTCCTCTGCAGTGGTCCAGGCGGTGTCCTTGTTGCCTCTGGTTGTTCTGGTCAGCTGTGGTTGCTGGAATATCTATGGAAACCAGATCCAGCTGGATACTGAGCTTTGTCAAATCCCCTCAGCAGAACCGGCTATTAACTTCACGCTCTCCTCTCCTCCCTCTCTCCTCTCCTCTTCAAACATTCCACCAGAATGACATGGGTTGCCATGACTCCTAACCACACACCCAGACAGAGAAAGGCCGGTTGAATAATCTCACTCAATCTCTCTCTCTCTCTCTCTCTCTCTCTCTGACTCTCTCTCTCTGACTCTCTCTCTCTGTAATTTGCAATGGCTGAGTTATTACAGTAGGGTGCGGGGAAGGAAATGGTTTAGTTGGAGAGGCGTGTATCCAAGCGGAACACTGCTGCACCGAAGGAGTAGTTCTGCAGCAGAACCCAGAATCCAGCGAGTGAAGCCCAAATGGGTCGATCCCCGGGTGGAGAGGGGGGCTGCCGGCTCGGACCTCAGGCTCTGTGGAAACGCACATGGAAAGTTCTGGAATGATTCTGACGCGGATGATTCCCTCCACACACCCATCTGCGCAGGCAGCTGAAGCGAGGAGTCACGGCAACCACAGCACAAAATGTTGAGCTCAGCGCTCGGCGTTCTGCAGGCCAAACCAGCTGCAGCCACATGAAGAGGGCCAGCCACTCATTTTCCACCATGGCAAATCTGAGTGTGTGTCTGTGTGTGTGTGTACGTGTGTCTGCGTGTGTGTGTGTGCGTCTGTGTGTTTTACAGAGAGTCAGGGAGGAATGCGTGGTTTTAATAAAATGTAATGATATATTTGGAGAAAGGGGAAACTGATTGGGGTGGGGGGGTTGCCTGAACTATGAGATATATGCATGCCTTGCTGTCATCAGTTACTATGGCAACGCTAATCAGCTCTGATGATGGGCCTCAAGGCAGCAGCTGAGTTGTCACGGTTGAGTTGTGTGTGTGTGTGTGTGTGTGTGTGTGTGTGTGTGTGTGTGTGTGTGTGTGTGTGTGTGTGTGTGTGTGTGTGTGTGTGTGTGTGTGTGTGTGTGTGTGTGTGTGTGTGTGTGTGTGTAAGAGAAAGAGACTCAGAGCTGGTGTGTGTCTGACTTGTGGTGTGTGTTGTTTCCTCTAGTGCCACCACGCACAGCGACCTGGTCCTGAGAGCAGTGAATGATGGGATACCGTACCGCGTCATCCACAACGCATCCATCATGAACGCTGTGGGCTGCTGTGGCCTACAGGTGGGGTTAAACACACACACACACCCCGTCAGCAATGATTACAAATACACAGAGCTGGCACTGATCACCCACAGAATCAACACGTATAAACACACCAACACAAGAACTGATAGAGAAAAAGAGAAGGGAGGGAGAGAAAGAGAAGAGAAGAGGGAGGGAGAGAAAGAAAGAGAGGGAGAGGGGAGGATGAAATGAGGAGGTGAAATGCATGACGGTGGGGGGGTATGAGAGGGGGCGTGTCCATCAGCACAAGGGACGGCCCATGAATAACCTGCAGGGCTATTGACCTGTCAGAGGACACAATGTGTGTGTGTGTGTGTGTGTGTGTGGGTGTGCACATGCTGTGGCCTTAATTTGTGAAGGATCATTTTGGCAGATGCAAAACAAGTTTAGTACACACACACACGCACACACCATATACACTGAACATAAAATGAATGTACACATCACAACTCCACAGCATGAAAACATGATCTCTTAGAGGCCATACTCACCATACTAATTCATCATAAATACACTCTCAGGTCGGAAAACAATGACACAGAAAACACACACACACACACACATTGATTACACACTCCACACACACACACATTGATCACACACACACACACACATTGATCACACACTCCACACGCTCCACACAGGGTAATTGCGAGGCCGTTAACACAAAGCCCAGTCTACAGAGAAGCGCTGGGTCTTTAATTAGGGACAGGGAACAGGCAGCGCCTCTCTCCTCCTTCTTACCTCTTTTCTCTCTCCCTCTCTCCATATTTCTACCTCTCCTCTCTCTTTCCCTTTCTCCCTCTTTCTACATTTCTACTCCCCCCCCCCCCCATCTCTGACCCTTTCTCTGTCTCACCCTCACCCTCTCGCTCTCTACCCCTCCCCTCTTTCTTTCTACCACCACCCACTTTCTCTTTGACCCTTTTTCTCTCTCTTTCCATTACTAACCCCCCCCTCTCTCTCTTTGTCTCTCTGTTTTGATTGGGTGTGACCTCATCGTTTGTTTACTCCAGTTGAAGTGGAATGTAGCTGTGTGTGTGTGTGTGAATGTAGCTGAAAGTTGTTTAGCAGCACTAGCGGTCAGCTGGAGGCATCACACGCGCACGCACACACTTCAGAAATCTCATATGTGACATCACACACACACTTCAGAAATCTCCAATGTGACATCCCAATCACACACACAGTTCAGTGACATCACACACCTGACATGTCTGCCATAGAGTCACTGTATTGGGCTGAGATAAGGTTCAGAAACATGGATCCAGCCCAAAGGAGTGTGTGTGTGCGTGTGTGTGCGTGTGCGTGTGCGCGCGCCTCGCATGTGTTCTTCCTGTGCAGCATGTGATTGTTGACCAGAGCACAAGTCTCCAGAATACCACTTCTTTCTGTACTAGCTGTGACGTCTCTCTCTATCTCTCCCACACACACACTTAAGAAATCTCCCATGTGACATCACACACACACTTCAGAAATCTCATATGTGACATCATGCGTGCGTGCGTGCGTGCGTGCGTGCGTGCGTGCGTGCGTGCGTGCGTGCGTGCGTGCGTGCGTGCGTGCGTGCGTGCGTGCGTGCGTGCGTGCGTTCTTCCTGTGCAGCATGAGATTGTTGACCAGAGCATGAGTCTCCAGAATACCACTTCTCTCTGTACTAGCTGTGACGTCTCTCTCTCTCACACACACACATGCACACACATGGATACACACACGGACACACTCACATAAGCGCAAACATTCACACACAATAACAGGAAGCACCTTGTCTCTGGTACTAAAAGCTACCAATCTACCTCAGACATCAGGGCCTGTTCACAAGGTCCAGCTCACCACACACACACACACACACACACACACACACACGCACCCTCACATGGGCAAACAATAACACTCTTTCACACACACACACACACATGATTTGAGGTGGTTTGTGGTAAGTGAGGAGATTCATATTTTAAGGTCGATTCCTGAGACAAAAAGGGCCCTAAGAGAGGGCTGAGTCAAGTGTGTGTGTGTGTGTGTTTATGTGTGTGTCTGTGTGTTTATGTGCTTGAGAGGGAACTCTACCATGTTTTTTTAACACTGGTGTGTTTATGTGTGTGTTCATGGTGTGTTCCACAGTACCACAGTCGTGTTGTGTATGTCATACCTTTGTACCTACCTGCAGATAGTCAGTCTTGCAGAATGTTTGTCTAAATGGTTGTTATCGTGTTACATGCTATCATAGCTTTTTGTTATTACAGTTTTTCTCGATTGCTAACACACATTTTTTGAAAGCATGCCTCGTTTTCTCAAAACTCTAAACACAAATCCCAAAACCACTCACACAAAATGCAAAACCCTTTATATCTCCTGCAAAATGCAACTTTGCAAAAGGGTATTTTGTTTTCAAATGACAAACACAGCCCATTATATGAGTAGACATTCTAAGCGTCGATTAAACACTGATGTGCTCAATGGAAAACACTACTATGAAATGGGAAAACACCAGTATGAAGGCCTTATCAGGAGCATTATGTTACTGTACGCTTACTCCTGTAGTAAAATATAACTGTATAATGTTTTTACTCAAATATAAAACAACACACAAATATACAGTAACAACTAAAATATTTCTTTATTTTTTCCAAAAGTGCTGTAGCCTATACATCACAGCAAACACAACTGAATGTGTAAATGATTTGCACAGAACAAACAATAGGATATAGGCCAGTACAGTCAACAACAAAAAAGAAAGAAAAATGTAAAATAAAAAAGGACAAAAAACTACTGCATCCTGTTCTAGCTCAAGACAATATTGACAATGTTGTATCAGAAATAGACCTACGCAGTGTTGTGAATGTTGTTGCATTTTGTGTGAGTGGTTTAGAGTTTTGAGAAAACGAGGCATGCTTCATGTGTGTAAGCAATCGAGAAAAACTGTAACATTGGATTGGATTACAATACAGTACAGTAATGTGTCAGGACGCAATCAGTTGTGGAAATGTATATGACTTACTTGCACATAGTCATAGCATAACTGTTTGACTGTCGGAGTTTCTGACAAAAGGCACCCTGTACACCTGCTTTATTCTCAAGGTGTTCCGCCTTAGAACACAGTCCACTGTGGCTAGGCTCACTGTATTGATGTTTAGGAATATGTCTTGGTCATCAATGGTTGCACTTTGTATTTGTTTACGTAATTTTACAGATACAGTACAATGGAAAATACAAGAATACTATGCTCCTGATAAGGCATTCAAACTAGTGTTTTCCTGTCATAGTAGTGTTTCTTACCTATTCCCTCTTCTGAATGTCCAGAGAATGGATGCAACTGAGAAGCGGCCTATATTTGGTTGAACCCTCTGGCCAGCCTCCTGCATGGTCAAACCATGGTTGACCACAGTGGCCTGAATCTCATCAGAGATAATGGCTCTCCTTCTTGCTCTTTCTCTTCATCCTCTTCCTCCTCCTCCTCCTCCTCTTACTCTCACTCCTCTGCCTTTCTGATCACCTCTCACTTTAATGTTGCCATCAATTGTTCTCCAAACCAGGAGCTAACCTGTGGCCATCATATTGCTAAAGCTTTGATTTCAAATTGCACAACAGCCTTGGAAATGGAAGTTTTGCCAATTGAATAGCAGTGTGTTCTGTCTGAACACAAGGAGGTTTTGGCATTGATGAAGTGTGCAAAGTAGAGAGGATGGTGTTTAGTGTTTTGAAGAAAGTGTGGTTAACAATTGAAATTTGTGTCTAAAGCAGATAATTGTGTGTTGTGTTTTGAAGAAAGTGCGGTTAACAATTGAAATCTGTTGTTATTGACCGGTGAAGTGGTTGTTGTTATTGACACTTTCTCCTTTCACCTTTTCTCTGGCAGCTGTACAATTTCGGAGAGACAGTGTCCATCGTGTTCTGGACAGACACCTGGAGGCCAGAGAGTTTCTACGACAAAATCAAGAAGAACCGAGACATTGGGATGCACACCCTCTGCCTTCTAGGTGAGTGTCTTTTATATATATATATATATATATATATAGAGAGAGAGAGAGAGAGAGAGAGAGAGAGAGAGAGAGAGAGAGAGAGAGAGAGAGAGAGAGAGAGAGAGAGATGCACACCCTCTGCCTTCTAGGTGAGTGTCTTTATAGAGAGAGAGAGAGAGAGAGAGAGAGAGAGAGAGAGAGAGAGTGTGAGATGCACACCCTCTGCCTTCTAGGTGAGTGTCTTTATATATATAGAGAGAGGGTGTGTTTGTGGTTGTGTGTGTGTGTGTGTGATGCACACCCTCTGCCTTCTAGGTGAGTGTCTTTATAGAGTGTGTGTGTGTGTATGTGTGCGATGCATACCCACTGCCATCTAGGTGAATGTCTTTATAGAGTGTGTGTGTGTGTGTATGGGGGGGATATTAACAACATTGAGCAACAGAAAGCCATACATGTGTCAGCAATTTCCTAGAGGTCCCGTGTGTGTGTGCTGGG
This sequence comes from Clupea harengus, assembly GCF_900700415.2. NCBI lineage: Eukaryota > Metazoa > Chordata > Actinopteri > Clupeiformes > Clupeidae > Clupea > Clupea harengus. Next base: position 17,514,835 of record NC_045161.1, on the reverse strand, counting down.
TGAGTTAACACTAGAGGTCAGGTGCACACACACACACTTTTGATGGGTTGCAGGCCCAATAACATCCCTCACTGGCTGTTCCTTTGGGTGCCCCCACCATTGTTCTCAAGTGGTGTGTGTGTGGGAGGGGTGTGTGCGGGCGGGGGTGTTTGTGTGTGTGTGTGTGTGTGGGTGGGTGTGTGTGTGTGTGTGTGTGTGTGGGGGGGGAGGGGTGGGTGTGTTTATGTGTGGCCGAGGTACACACTACCCTGAGGGTGTGGGCATATTGGGCAGGGGGCAGGAGGTGTGGGGGTGATACACACTGACCTGGGGGTATTGCGCAGGGGTGGGGGGTACACACTGACCTGGGGGTATTGTGCAGGGGTGGGGCGTACACACTGACCTGGGGGTAGTGCATTGTCTCGGCCCTGTGCAATCAAGAGCACCAGTCGCCCCCAATCCATCAAAGACACGCGACCCCAGGGATCTACCCCCCAACACCCAAAATTACCACAGAGCCCTCCCACCGACCCCCCTAAAATTACCACAAAGACTGCACACTCTCATTTCCCTCTAAATCAGAGATGGGCCCCAGGGACATCAACCCAGAAAGCTGCTCTCTGTGTGTGTGTGTGTGCGTGTGTGTGCGTGTGTCACTGAGTATGTGAGTGTGACTGTACATGAGAGGGTCTGTGTGCACATATGACTCTGTGTGTGTGTGTGTGGCAGATGGTTAAAACACACCCTTGATTTATGTGGACTTTCACAAAGCTGTTGGGGGCATGATACACATTAAACACACACACAGAAACTCACACACACAACCTGGGGCACCTGTTTTTTTTATATTCCCCAGTGGCTCAACCTCGATGTGTGTGTTTCAGTAAGTGTATTTGTGTGCGTGCGTGCGTGCACGCGTGCGTATACGTGCGAGCGTGTGAGTGTGCGTGTGAGTGTGTGTGTGTGTGTGTGTGTGTGTGTGTGTGTGTGTGTGTGTGTGTGTGTGTGTGTGTGTGTGTGTGTGTGTGTGTGTGTGTGTGTGTGTGTGTGTGTGAGAGTAATAAGGTACTAAACATGAGTGCCAGTATAGACACAGCGACATAGAGGTTGCCACCCCCAAACACACTCACCTCACAGTATCTGGGGGCATCTATGTTATTCCCAGAAGTTTCCAGATGCCAGGAAGTGTGTGTGGGAGGGGGGGGGGGGGGCGCTGGCTGGCTGGCTGGCTGGCTGGCTGTCTTATTGATTACCCATTCTGTACACACACATACACCCTGACTCACTCTTGACTGTAGATTGTAGGGGTGAAACGATTCACAGAGTGTCTGTGTGTGTAACATTAAAGATGTGGCTACACCGGTACCCAGACCCCTGGGTCGATCTAATGCACCATGAGCCGATCGAAGGCCCGGTTCAAAAGTTCTGAACTTTAATGGTTGACTGAAGCTTTGCTGCTGATTCCACTTTATTATAAACTATAATTACACACGTGAGGTCTAAAAAAAATCATACCTACCTCCGAACCATTCAGTGCCTGTAGTAATAATGATAATAATAATAGCAACAATAATAATAATAATGATTATAATAATAATAATAGTTAATAATTTAGAGAGTGTATTTGCAGGATGAACTGCAGGTTATGGACTGACTGTATCACCAGAGACTTCAGACTCAGAGGACTGTAAAACTCAAGGACTGATCACACACACTCAAAACATGGCTGATCAAATCACACACAGACACACACTCAAAACATGGCTGATCAAATCACACATACACACACACACACTCAAAACATGGCTGATCAAATCACACACACACACTGTGAAAACATGGCTGATCAAATCACACACACTCACTGTGTTCCTTTCTTCTTCCAGATATCAAAGTCAAAGAGCAATCTATGCAGAATCTGATGAGGTGAGAATCCTTTTTCCCTTACTGGTGTGTGTGTGTGTGTGTGTGTGTGTGTGTGTGTGTGAGAGAGAGAGAGAGAGAGAACTGAGAAGGGCTGTCTGGTGGATGGTTTATTCTGATTTACATCTGTTCCAGTGGTTTATAAGAAAGGAGTTGTGTTGTTTGTGTGTGTGTGTGTGTGTGTGTGTGTGTGTGTGTGTGTGTGTGTGTGTGTGTGTGTAAGTGTGACGGGGCACCTGTGTGACCCGCCACTGCGGCCTGTAGGCTGCTGCCTTTACCGGACTGGGTGCAGGTGTTTTGTGTGTGTTTTGCGTGTTTGTGGTTCATGTCCGTTTACAGTTAGAGATGCATTTATATGTATATTTGTCTGTTTACAATCACCGCACTATTCAATGTCTTGTCTCTCAAATGTTCCGTTTATTTAGGTTAAAATCTCACGTCATTGTCATATTTCATACTGTTGTCCTACCGTTATCTAGTGTTTCGTCTTGTGTACATTTGTTTAGAGAATATGGCGCGATTAAGCGCGAGTTTTAAAACTCCCGGGTCAATCCGAGTTATTTTTGGATCGTTTGTATTCTAATGGTTATTGGCTGCTTTATAATATGTCGGCTATGCCGTCATTTAGCCTTGATGACTACGTTGGTGTAGTCCATTTTCCCAGCTATGTGGGACATTGATTGTTTAAATATGGCTGCTGTGAGCCAAGGTGTTGGTACCTGCCGATGACACACCTGAGAGTCATTATTGACATGAGCCAATTACAGGTGTTTGTCTAGGCTATTTAAACGTGCCTTTTCTTTGTTCGGGAGAGTTGTCGTGTTAATACGGCGTAAGTCTTACGAGCTCTCACATGGACTAGCAAATGTAGTCCTTTTTACTTATTAGTCGATTGCTAATTGCTCATTTATTTGTGGCTATGATGCCGAGATATTCGTCTTTTTGAAAAGTTTATTTATATTCATTTCTTTTTGTCATTGTTTTTACTGCCTTATGGGCCTTAGTTGGGTGAAATAAAGCCCATCTTTATGACCATCTTCTACCTCCTGAGTCCTCTTTGAGATTACATCTTGCTCAAGACGCAAAGCTATCCCGACCTTTAACAGTAAGAGAGAGAGAGAGAGAAGAGCTCATACACAGGCTGGTGTGTTTATGTTGGATGGCCCTCCACTATCCCAGCATCCTCTGCAGTGTCCAGGGAAACACATTTTATCATCTTAGCCTCTGAGAGATGATTTAACCTCATAGCATGTGTCCGCATGTTCAACCTCACACACACACACACACAAACCTGTGAGCTGATTGTGAAGGGCAGCATTCACACACACACACTTGCTCGCTCACTCACCTCGCAGTTTACCCCATCATTATTCCTCCAATGTGAACAACAGTAACCCAACACACCCCCATCCCATAAACCCCATAAACATCTTTAGTGTGTGTGTGTGTGCCGTGTCCCGTCTTGAAAGAGGCCCTAATTCCTCCCAGATTCATGATGGTGCTCGCTCCCTCTCCCTCTCCCTCTCCCTCTCCAGGAGACAGGACAAACACACACTCTGTGATTTTGGTCAGGGCGGAATGTTTGTGCCGTGGAGGGAAAAGGTTCTGTTCCTCTGTGGTATCTGGGGCAGATGGGACCCTGGGCTGGCTGTGCTGGGGCTCAGGTCCATTTGCCGCCTGAAGAGGCCCTCGTCACGTTCTGCACACAGCACTGATGGAATCACATTGCGGGGGCCCATTTGGCCCCTAGTTCTGTCTGGACAGGCGAAATAATACCCCCCCCCCCCCCACACACACTGCATCACTATGCCCCACCACTCCATCTCAAGACAGCAGCCGATTTCTGTCTCCTGTCCCGCTGATTTGACCCCACCCCCAGAAGGAAGCAGTGAATAACTGTGTTTTCACCCCTGTGCTCCCATACTCAGCAGTATGTGTGTCTGTGTGTGTGTGTTATGTCTCCTTATCGTAACGGAGGAGGTGTTTGTTGGTATAGTTACCCTTATCATGAGGGAGGGGGTTGTGTTGGAGGGCTGACAGGAAGCTGAGGCAGGAGAAAGGTCAAGAGATGTGAAGCTGGAGGGAGGTGGAGAGGTGTGAAGCTGAGTCGAGAAGTGTGAATCTGGAGAGGTGTGAAGGTGTGAAGCTGAGGTGGAGAGGTGTGAAGACTCCACCTGCATCTCACCGGTCAGAGGATGGGGCCTCCTAAATCTGCACCCTCCCCCCAATCATCTCCCCTCCTGAAAACCCTGTCCTCCTCTCACCTACTGTCCAAAGTCATCTGTCCTTTCCTCTTCCTCTCTCTCCTCTCTGTAGAGGCAGAAAGATCTATGAGCCTCCTCGCTACATGACTGTGGCACAGGCTGCTGGCCAGCTTCTCGAGATTGTCCAGAACCGCCGTGAACGTGGAGATGAGCTGGGTAAGTCTCTACCACACGCACGCACACACACACATACATACATACAGACTCACTTGTGTGACATACTAATGTGTGTGTGTGTGTGTGTGTGTGTGTGTGTGTGTGTGTGTGTGTGTGTGTGTGTGTGTGTGTGTGTGTGTGTGTGTGTGTGTGTGTGTGTGTGTGTGTGTGTGTGTGTGTGTGTGTGTGTGTGTGTGTGTGTGTGTGTGCGCGTGTGTGTGCGCGTCAGTGCTGACTGAAGAGACAGTGTGTGTAGGCTTGGCCCGCGTGGGTGCGGAGGACCAGGTGATCCAGGCAGGTGCGCTGCGTGAGCTGGCGTCATGTGACCTGGGTGGCCCCCTACACTCCATGATCGTCACGGGACACCTGCACCCGCTGGAGGTCGACATGCTCCGCCTCTTTTCCTCACAGACCAATGGGCTGCAAAGCCTGAAGATGACAGACAGCTCCACCTACGTATCATAAACACAGCATGGGGGGGGGGGGGGGGGGGGATGCTGTAAGAGTAGGACGCTGGGATGTCATGGTGATGAGAAAGGTTACGAGAGCGTTGTGAGGGAGTTGCAGAGAGGTTATGAGAGCGTTGAAAGTGATGTGCGCCTGAGGTCTGCAACAGCTGAGTCAGCTTCATTACCCTCTTCTGGATGTGTGTGTGTGTGTGTGTGTGTGTGTGTGTGTGTGTATATGTATGTGCTGAGTGTGTGTGTGCTGAGTGTGTGGTGTGCAGGAAATGCCACAACTAACACAGGAAACGGGGGGCAAGCTGGGACAGAAACCACGGCACGGCCCTTCTCTCCTGTGATAATGGTGTGTGTGTGTGGAGGGAACACACCAGTGGAGATGCCTCTGTTAGGAGCAGAGGGCAGGGAAGCGTGGCCTATGATAATGTGTGTGTGTGTGTGCACATTAAAGTCTCAAACCTGGTAAACGTGTGCCTGTTTCTGTGATGTGGTTTTGTGTGTGTGTGTGTGTGAGTGGAGCGAGCGATGTTAACACAGGACAGGAACGACACACACACAAAAAGCAGCTGCCAGTCTTCTTTTCCAACTGCTCCAGTTGAAGGGTCTGGACAGGAGCAACACAATGCTAACACACACACACACACACACACACACACACACACACACACACACACCAGTTGAAGGGTCTGAGTCAGATCCCATCTCAAATAAGAGGAGAGACATTATGGGTAAGGAAATTATGACTTTACTTCATTACACTGCATCACCTCTCTCTCACTTTCTTTCATACACACACACACACACACACACACACACAGGTCAATGAAGCTGGTGTCAAAACAACATGATGGTACAGGATATCTGAGTGGTGAGGTCCGAATGTCCACTGGGCACAGACACACAGGCTGCGCTCCCAGCTCGAGCCAACTGAAGGTCCTTAACACACCCACACACGTTGAATGGGTGGAAGTGATGTCATCTCACAGGAAGTTGTATAGCTTGTCCGTAATTGGAAAATGGAATTGGAAACAAGGCACTTAAGATCCCCAAAGTCAAAGACTGGCTCAAGTCTGCAGAGGAGCCGCGCGCACGCACGCACGCACGCACGCACGCACGCACGCACGCACGCACGCACGCACGCACGCACGCACGCACGCGCACACACACACACCTGCTGCTCCACACTGGTGCAACGGAGGGCAGAAAACAAAATTACAGACTGTCCACTGACACACACACACACACACTCACACTCACACTCTCACCTCACACACACACACACTGATTACACATTGATCAAATAAACACTCCATTGGTACAACCAAGAATCCAAATAAAAATAAGAAAAACAGGATACTATAAAACCAGAGGAGCATGAAACCATCAGGGGGGGCCGGGGGGGTTAGAGTAAAATGAGGCCAGAGAGAAAGTTCCTGTCCACACGTCTCCTGGGCGGGGGCGGGGGCGCAGGGGCGTGGTCCTGGAGGGCCTCAAGAGAAAAGCGAGATTGGGCAGGGGGGGTGGGTGAATGTGCCCCTGTCCCCCCCCCCCCCACCCCACCCCACCCCACACACAGAGCAGTGGGGGCTTTGGTCCCTTCACTCCCATGAAGGAGCACAGCTGACCTCTACATGGCTGCAACCTCAATCTGGACATAGAGCTGACTCACGCCAGCCTGCAGCGGAAACACACGCACACGCAAACACAGAGTAAATTAACACTGGTACACTTAAAAGGACCATCTCTCCACCATCTGAAGATCTGTCTAAGTCCTTTAAGTGTGTGAGATGTTACAAGACACAGTGTGTATGCATATACATTAAACCTTCATGAAAATGTTGAATGCTGTGTGAAGATGTGTGTGTGTTTGTGTCTGACCTGTGTGAAGATATTGTGTGTGTGTCTGACCTGTGTGAACATATTGTGTGTGTATGTGTCTGACCTGTGTGAAAATATTGTGTATGTGTGTGTGTCTGACCTGTGTGAACATATTGTGTGTGTGTGTGTGTCTGACCTGTGTGAACATATTGTGTGTGTGTGTATATGTGTCTGACCTGTGTGAACATATTGTGTGTGTGTGTGTGTGTGTGTGTGTGTGTCTGACCTGTGTGAAGATATTGTGTGTTTGGCTGAGGATCCATCTTGCGTCGGCGTCAGGTGCCACCAACAGTTTTAGAGTTCCGATGTAGACATCCGTACACAGTGTCCAGAAATGGGGCTCCTGCAGGTTATACACACCCTGCAGCTGTTGCACCTGCGCGCACACACACACACACACACACACACACACACACACACAGACACATGAACATGCATGTACACACACACAGCATCATGAGAGTTGAGAAGAAGAGCCTAAGAGCTCTACAGACATTAGTGGTGCAGATAGACAGGTGAGTGTGAGTGTCTCACCCGCTGGTAGCACTCTGGGAGGGCGTTGTCCAGGGAGGAGGGGGTGCGCTGCATGAGAATGCCTATGGACTGCTTCAGCAGAGGAATCACACTAGTGAAGGAGACACACATTTAGTACAAGCACTGAGATGGAACACAAGCACTGAGATGGAACACAAGCACTGAGATGGAACACAAATACTGAGATGGAACACAAGCACTGAGATGGAACACAAGCACTGAGATGGAACACAAATACTGAGATGGAACACAAGCACTGAGATGGAACACAAGCACTGAGATGGAACACAAGCACTGAGATGGAACACAAGCACTGAGATGGAATAGAAATACTGAGACCAAACAATTCGAACAGCAGACGTGGCTCTGAGGGCGGGGGGCTGGGAGGGGCTGTTTACTGAGTGTCAGGCCCAGTCTTTGCCCCCCCCCCTTCCACCACAGATGACAATGACGCTGCACTGCACTACACACAGCAGCCCTAACACCACCAGCACCACTAACACACACACACACACACACACACACACACACACACACACACACACACACACACACACACACACACACACACACACACACACACACCGCTCGTCTGCGTCTGCATATGTGCGTATTTGCGTGCGTGTGCGTCTGAGTGTGTGCTAATGATGTCATGAATGGATGGACAGAGCAGCAGCAACCACACTGACCTCAGAGGGAGGGAGAGAGAGAGAAGGAGGGAGAGAGAAAAGGTAGGGAGAGGGAAGAGAGAGAGAGAGAGAGAGAGAGCGAAGGAGGAAGGGAGATGGAAGAGAGAGAAAAGGAAGGGAGAGGGAAGAGAGTGTAGTACAGAAAGGGAGACAGGGTATTTCAATCAGATAATTTCAAACGAGGGAAAAAACTAAACAGATTGATAGTGTGTGTGTGTGTGTGTTGTAGTTGGCCATCTCTGCTGAGGTTAGGAGGATCAGATCATGGTGGACTCACGAGAGATCTCAGAGCAATGGCCTTAAACGCACACACACACACATCCTGTCACACACTCTTCCCACAAAGCATGTGCCTCTGACACAAACCTAAGTGTGTGTGTGTACACCACTTTCCAGAAATCTATACATTTCCTACCAGCTCAGCACTGCATGCCTGTAAACTCTCTTGTGGTAAGTGGTTGTCTGACTGGGCACGCGCCTGTCTGTGTGTGTGTGTGTGTGTGTGTGTGTGTGTGTGTGTGTGTGTGTGTGTGTGTGTGTGTGTGTGTGTGTGTGTGTGTGTGTTTTGATGGAAGTAATGAGATTCCACAGAATCCTGCCTGTGCAAACGTTTTCTTTAATGGCTACATTACTCACATATGTGTGAGCATGAGAGAGTGACTGAGTGTGTGTGTGTGTGTGTGTGTGTGTGTGTAATGCTGGCAGTGCCCTGACAGCAGACAAAGTGGTACCCAGGAGTATGACATCATGCCATTGTTCCACCTCTTCCTCTTCGGAAAGGGGAGGGCGACTTCTTTCTTTACTCACCCTAAACAAACACACACCAATACCAAAGAACCAAAGAGACCAATGACACATAACACCCTCAACCAGTCCTTATTTTGTATGTCAAGGTTGTGGGTACACCCACTTTCCCAAACACATACACACACACACAACAAATGACAATGGCAGCACTCAGGCGGTGTGAGGTGAAGAGTGACTCAGCATTTTGAGTAAAGAGTGACATAGCACAGTGAGTACAGTGGAGTAATGATACAAAGTTGAATCCTGTGCAAATGAGGATCCAATTTCGCTAGCAGTGGCCAATCAGATATAATTTACTAAATAGCAAAGTTTGTAAAGCGCTGTAAGGGGTTGACAGAATGACAGTTCTGATATAAAGACAAGTGACTGGATGGCCTACTAGCCGGCTAGCTTGCTAACTAGTCCAGTCTGTTACACTATTTCCAGACGCCAGGACACACACACTCAAACCGAAGCGAGCAGAATGAGTAAAGGGGAGTAAAAGGTGACACTGCAGAATGAGTAAAGGGGAGTAAAGGGTGACACTGCAGAATGAGTAAAGGGGAGTAAAGGGTGACACTGCAGAATGAGTAAAGGGGAGTAAAGGGTGACACTGCAGAATGAGTAAAGGGGAGTAAAGGGTGACACTGCAGAATGAGTAAAGGGGAGTAAAGGGTGACACTGCAGAATGAGTGAGGGCTCTTAGGGTTACTGACTGATTAATTACTTGTTCATTTCTCCGACAATTCACTGCATAATCACATCTCGTCATCTTGAAGCTCATTGGCTGTTGACATATCACTGTAAAGGGGCGACAGTGGTACAGTGGTAGAGAAGTCGTTTAGTAATCAGAAGGTTGCTAGTTCGATTCCCTGTCGAAGCGTCCTTGAGCAAGACACTGAACCCCTAATTGCTCCTGATGTGCAGTGTGCCATCAGTGTAAATGTAAAATGTGTATACATTGTAAGTCGCACATATGTAAGTCGCTTTGGATAAAAGCGTCTGCTAAATGACTAAATGTAAATGTAAGTGCATGTCATGTCCTAAAGCTCCTTGAGTATGATCACACTGAGCAGCATGCTGATGATGACTAAACATGCTCTCATGGGACAGAAGTCACTAGTGAACTCCAGAAGAGAGAGAGAGAGCGAGCGAGCGAGAGACACACAAAGGAAGAGGGGGGAGAGAGAGAGTTCAGGAGAAAGTAGCAGCCTGAAAGTGACGTTGACTTGCAGGAGATCTTTCCAGCAGACAAGGGGGGGGGGAAAGCAGGAGCTTTGAGGTTTGGCAATCCCAGCGGGACTGCAGCTAGAGCACCGATGACCCACTAAACCTCAGTCCAGCACTGATCTTCTCTCTCCGTCTTTCCTCCATGCCAGACATGAGAGGCTGTCCGTAACATCTCCAGCACTGGCCAAATGCCGGAGCGCTGACCGTAGCTTCGGAGAAGCAGTGGAAAATAAAAACACACTCTCACACACAGAACCTGATAACCCACCATTAACTCTGCCGACTGGCCAACTGCAACACAGCCAGCTCCACGGGGAAACTATACAATTAGATGCCAGACACGCAGAGTCTCTCACACAAACACACACACACAAACAAACACAGAGTGACAAACAGACAGACACACACAGATTAAAGCCCAGAGGAAAGCTCCAGTGCCCTGGGGGTCATTTAGTTCCGGTGTTTGTTCTTGAGGCGTTTTACAGTTTCTCTGATGTGAAATATACACACACATGAACTCTACAGTGGGGGCAGTTTCACTCACTTCTAGTCCTGAGGTCTAACCCTAGGGCCTCACAGAGGATGCCCCTCCCCCCCCTACAGCCGGGCAAACGTGTGCACTGCTTACTATTACTAACCGCACCCGCACCACACATGTGCTGCATGCCACACACACACACACACACACCTCCAGCACTACACACTGTGTGCTGTGTGCCACGTCTACTAATAACAGACTGCACTGCACTCTCTCAGTCACAACCATCTCACACATCAGCCATGTATGCATACATGGAACACACACTCAAGTCATTCCCCACAGGAGGAGTTCTTGCACACACACACACAGGCTAACAAACCTTTTAAACACACACACACTTGCTAACAAACCTTTTACTCACACACACACACACACACAGGCTAACAAACCTTTTATTCACACACGCTAACAAACCTATTCACCTACTTATCCCCTCTCCTCTAACCAGTCAGCATCATATTGGTCAGATAAACCCACTATACAGCTCCATCACACACACACACACACACACACACACACACACACACACACACACACACAAGCTCCAGGCCAGAACAAACAGGCCTGCGTTCCCTCCAAACCTGCGGGTCGGTTGTCCGGTCCAAACCAGCCTGACCACATCGCCTCTGCAGCACCAGTTATGGGCATGATCACAGAGCACATGAATATTCCAGTGCAACCAATCAGAACCGGCCACAGGGCAACCAATCAGGACAAGCCACGGGGCAGCCAATCAGGATGGGCCACAGGGCAGCCAATCAGGCATCTACTTAAACCAGTATAGCCATTTTCTCCACTCGTAGGTCCAGTCAGCACTCTGCCATGGTAACAGACTACACGCTTAAGCTCCATTATAGTCAGAACCTCCTGACCAGCCCAGTCACACACAGAGACATGATGGAGCTGTAGGTGAGAGAAGACCGGTGTCACAGCTGCAGGTAAAGACCAGTGTCACAGTTGCCTCATAACGCACCTGTGCTGATAATTACACAGCCTCATAACGCACCTGTACTGTTACTAACACAGTCTCATGACGCACCTGTGCTGATACTAACAGCGCCTCATAATGCACCTGTGCTGATTTGCAGTTCTAGATAAAGCCATTTTTGGCCCTCCCTCCCTCATCACGTTGAGTATTATGGGCTGGGCGCCATGTTAAAGGGAGGTTAGTGTATATGGTTGGATCTGGTCATTTCCTTGGCCTAACTAGACACCCATTCACACAGAGTGAACTGGAGGGCATTAGAGGGAGCGACGGAAGAACGTTTGAGATGAAGAACAGAACAGAAAAGAGGAGAGGAGAAGAATGAACAGAAGGAGGGGGATAAAGGAAAGAGCTTAAGCTGAAATCTCAACGACAGAAAAACCCCTTTGGGATGAAAGCGGGGTCTCTGTTAAAAGATGCCTTTGTTCTCACATATTTTAAAGGAGTAGTCACACATCGCCACCACATTCTTCAGGAGAGCAGGAAAAAAACGCCAAGCATGCAGAGAGACGGAGGAACAGAAAGATGTGTGAATGAATGAGGATTGAGAGAGAAAGGAGGGGTAGAGAGACAGGGAGAGAGGGAAGGAGAGAGAGAGAGAGAGAGGAGAGAAAGAAAGGGGGGTGGAGAGACAGGGAGAGAGAAAGAGAGAAGGGGGGACAGCAAGGGGGGCGTGAGAGAGAAGGGAAAATAGGGGTGAATGCATACAGTTTTTTGTTTTTTTGCACTGACTCATTAGAACGGTAGAACAGGGAGGCCCTCTCTTCACTGTATCTAACACACACACACACACAAGAGTCTAAGGGACAGATGTCTGCTTGTGAGGGGGCAATGCACATACTGAAACGCGCCACAACACTCAGTGTTTGAGCAGCATGTGTTTAACTGTTACTGATCCGACAGGCAGCCGCTGGGGCACCCATGAAGGGGTCCTGAGAGGCTCAGGGGGACGGCAGAGGGGAGCGCTGGCAGGAAAGGCCAAGTGTGTTCACCACCAACGACATCGAACTTTCCTTTAGTCACCTCCTGTCCAGATCCTTCAAATACAGAAGTGTTTCTGTGTGTGTGTGTGTGGACACAGATCAACCCCAGCCCAAGAGGCTTCAGTAAGATCAGATCATAAAACAACCTATGTGCAACAGGCAGGAGTGTGTGTGTGTGTGTGTGTGTATGTGGTGTGTGATGTGGTGTGTGTGTGTGTGTGTGTGTGTGTGTACTACTGCACCCACACAGACACACCCGCTGGCATCACACAGCTGCAGCACACGCCACATGAGACGCAGACGCTCGGCATGCTGGGAATGGGTGGCAGCTCCACCCTTAGCTGGTCTGTAATTGGTGAGTGTGGAGAGGGTGTGTGTGTGTTTGTGTGTGTGTGTGTATGTGTGTTGTGCATGTGCGTCTGTGCGTGTGTGGAGGAGCAGGCTTGAAGTGGCTAGAAAAAATGGGATTGGGGGGGACATGAAGGACAGAGGGGGGTGGGGAGAGGGTTCGGTAAAGCGCGTGTTTCTGTGTGTGTGTGTGTGTGTGTGTGTGTGTGTGTCTCTCTTGTGGCTGCAGGGAGGAGCAGAGAGTCTGTGATTATCCCCTCTTCTGCCTGTCTGTCAGAGAGCTAACAGGTGGGGACTATGAGAACTGTGTGTGTGTGTGTGTGTGTGTGTGTGTTTACAAGTAGGAGTATGTGTTTGTAAGAAGTGAGAGTGTGCGAGAGCATGTTTGTGTGTTTGTGAGAGAGTGTGTGTGTGTGTGTGTCCCGTGTGTGTGTGAGAAGCGTGCATGCGTGAGTGCGTGCGTGTGTGTGAGCATGTGTGTGTGTGTGTGTGTGTCCCGTGTGTGTGTGTGTGAGTGAGAGAGCGTGTGTGTGTGTGTGTCTCACCTGACTCCGATGAGTAAGGCGATGAGCATGGAGCAGACGGGGTCAGCGATCATCAGGTCGTACTTCTGCATGAGGATTGCAGAGATGATCACGCCGATGCTGCCCAGCGTATCCGCCACGATATGGAGGAAGATTCCTACACACACACACACACACGGCAAATTTAAACATTGACATCATAACACATCATGTGAATCTGAACTGGGTCTGCTGTGTGTGAGAACAGCAACTGTTCCTACATTAGTCTATTCTCACACACTCACAAACAAACTCACACACACACACACACACACAGCAATCTGTTGGTCGTACTGCCAACTTACAGACATACAAATGGGAGAGCCAGTCCAGAATCATAGAAAGAGGTTGTTGAGCGCATACAAACTCTAGCTTCCAACACACACTCACACGCACACTCACGCACGCCCGCACGCACAGAGTCTCTTTTAAATTCTTAATCAGGCCGTCAACACAGACATCTACATCTAAAGACCCTCAGTGTCAGAGGGGGACAGCACTCACACACATTTCCTTGATACAGAAGACTGTGTGTGTGTGTGTGTGTGTGTGTAAGAAGTTTATTTGGCTTTCAACGATTATGAAACCAAGACCATCGGGATAAAACTGTTCATGTGCTGCATTCCGTTTCAAAATGATGCTCTTATTATCATCTTTGCCTTAAAACATCCAACACACACACACACACACACACACGACCAGTGGGCAAGACCAGTGGTGTAGTTGAAACACTGAGGTATTAAATGTTGAGTCCAAGCGGTTCTCATGTGCGGTTTAATGCCCAAATCTGACGAAACACGATGAAATGTTAGCCACTACACCACTGTTTACACGGAACACTGTGTGTGTGTGTGTGTGTGTGTTAGAAAGAGTGTTAGTGTGTGTGTGTGTGTGTGTGACAGAGAAAGAGTATTTGTATGTGTGTGTATAAGAGTATGTGTGAGTGAGTGAGAGAGAAAGAGAGTGTTTTCCAAAGAGTGTCTTAGCACCAGAACCCCCCCCCCCCCATCCAATCTACCCCATCTCTCTCATTTGCTGAATGCTGCTCACCCCCAAAGCAGGCCTCCCAACGTCCCCCAGTCCCCCAACCCCCCCCCCCCCTGTCGCACTGTGTGCCAGAGTGAAGGGGACAAACTGCTTCTCCCCCACCCCCCTCTCTTTCTTTCTCTTTACCCACCGTCGTCTCTGTGCTCTCTCTTTCCCTCTCCCTCAGGGTTAAGGGGCCAAGCTGCTTTCTCTTCTCTACTCATTCCCACAGCCAGAGAGACAAAGGCTGTTTAAAGGGACCGAGTAGGAGGGTCCACACAGCTCCTGTTAACGCCGCAGCACTCCACACACACACACTATTATACACATATACTAATACACGTGTATACACACACACACACACACACACACACACACTATTATAAACACACACTTATACACATGTGTAGACACACACCCCTACACATGCAAGTCAGCAAGCCAGAGCTGCACTCCAGTGTTTGAGCAAAAGCAGGGTAGAGCCCCCCTGAGACACACACACCCTAATGTGCACAGCTTCCCCTTACCCACATGTATATACACACACCCTAATGTGTGTAGCTTCCCCATACCCACATGTATAAACACACACCCATATGTGTGCAGCTTCAGTCTATTATGATCCATGAAGTACAACACCAACATCAGTGATCAAAACACTTCAGCCCGCCTCAGCACAGACAGAGCCTCAACCTCATCTCGGTCTCTCACCTGAGCCCAACACTCTAGAGATGGTCACAACTCTAACGCAGGTTTCTCACACACACACACACACACACACACACACACACACACACACACACACACACACACACACACACACACACACACACACACACACACACACACACACACACACACACACACACACACACACACACACACACACACACACACACACACACACACACACACACACACACCCCTTATGAAGTCTCACTCCTCTTACAGCCCATATATCAGATGGTGTGTGGTGCCACCTGGTGGCCGGTGAGAGTACTTCAGCAGCAGAGTGGCTTACCTTCCAGTATCTGTTTGTTGGCGACTTTTCCCGAGTTAGGACTGTGGTTGTCTGGAACAAAGACGCAAGAAAGGTTTTCACTACAAACAGCCCCAATCATTCTGGCGTCTAGAGGGGTGATGGTCAGACTCATTCTGTCGTCTAGAACCATAAACAGAGAGCAGGAGAGGGTGACAGTAGAACAGAACAAAAAGCAGGAGAGGGTGACAGTAGAACAGAACAGAACCACAGACAGAGAACAGGAAAGGACGACAGTTCAACAGAACAGGTTCAACTTTAAGGAGTGCACTACTCACCATGGCACTGGTCTTCATGGGAGTGTCCATGCCCGTGGTCATGCCCGTGGTCATGCCCATGCCCGTGTCCGTGGTCGTGCCCATGCCCATGTTCGCTGTGACTGTGTCCATGGCCATCCTGACTGTGGGCTTGACCAACGCTACCGTTGATGAGGGAGTGGCTGTGGCCATGACCTATGGATGGAGATTCGGACCAATCAGATGGCACGTTCTGTGTTTCATCACATCCCACAGAAATCCCGAACTGGAGTAAAGATAGAGCGCCTCTAAAGACCCAAACAGGGAGTTTGGTTTTATTTTCTAGGTTTCAAAAGGTGCTAGAAGCCCCAGTAACATTAAAGGACAACTTTGATATTTTCTAGCCTGGGCCCCATTTTCCTCATCTTTTTGGACCCAGCTTTCACTATCTAAATTGGTCCAGCATTGAGTTTCTTCAGTCATAGTTAAAGATAAACTTGAACTCTAAAGGCACACTATGAAACAGTCATTTCCTAATGCTCGAAAGAGGTAAACAGACACAGGTGTATCTCTGCAGGGATCCTTTCCATGTTGTCAGACACATACAAACAAAGCAAACGATTTACCCTGACGCAGATGCTGCCCCATATGATTCCGTTGTATAGACATTTTGCCTTTGCCAGTTATAGCATTCTGACTCAACGCTGGGCTGACTTCGATCATTTTTGCAACTCAGGTTAGAAAAACCGGAGGTCCCTTTTAAGTTAGCAGTAAGGCAAGTGTGGCATTGGAGACTGTGGAAGAGGCTGGTGTAAGGGTGGCAATGTTGGTGTAAGTGGTGTGAGTGTAACAGCATGGATGATGTTGGTGTATCTTACCCTCTCCCCCGTGCGAGTGTGAGTGTGAGCATGAGCAGGTGTATCTTAACGTCTCCCCTGTGCGAGTGTGAGTGTGAGCATGAGCAGGTGTATCTTAACATCTCCCCTGTGCGAGTGTGAGGAGGCGTGTCTTACCCTCTCCCCCGTGCGAGTGTGAGTGTGAGCATGAGCAGGTGTATCTTAACGTCTCCCCTGTGCGAGTGTGAGTGTGAGCATGAGCAGGTGTATCTTAACGTCTCCCCTGTGCGAGTGTGAGGAGGCGTGTCTTACCCTCTCCCCCATGTGAGTGTGAGGAGGCGTGTCTTACCCGCTCCCCCGTGCGAGTGTGAGCATGAGTAGGCGTGTCTTACCCTCTCCCTCTCCCCCGTGCGAGTGTCCGTGGCCCCCGTGCTGGAACACGAAGATGCCCACCAGGTTGACCAGCAGCCCGGCGATGGAGACGGGGAGCAGGCGCTCGTGATGGACGTCAGGAGGCTCCAGAAAACGCTGGGGGTCATAGTAACACTCACTAATCCAGCCAGAGGCAGCAGTATGCTCTAGTCTCACTGACAGAGTGTGTGTGTGTGTGTGTGTGTGATTTATGAGGGCGCCTACCTCTACTCCCTCAGAGAAGATGAAGAAGGCGGTGAAAATGAGGAAGAGGCCGTTGACAAACCCTGCAAGCACCTCTGCTCTCACGTAGCTGCAACACACAGACGCATGTCTCTCAGCACCAAACAACCACAATATCACCATAATACACACATGCGCATACAGGGTAGGGCTGAGCAATATCATTGGTCCATATTGCAGTATTTTTACACGATGATACACAAAATACATCATATTTTTCTGCTTAGTGGGCTAAATGTTCACCTATACTGATGACACACACACACACACACACACACACACACACACACACACACACACACACACACACACACACACACACACACACACACACACACACACACACACACACACACACACACACACACACACACACACACACACACTAAACTGTATTGCTTACACCAAACACCACTGCAAGTGCCTGGGACTAAACCAGATATCTATTTCACAATCATCAAGATGTCTTAGCATGTAGGGTACCTGTCTTTTTGAGACTACATATTTTTTACAAAGGTCTCAAGTTAACTTATTCTGTTATACCATTAAAAATATTTCCTGCTGTGACTGAAGCTTCACTAGCTAACAGTTAGCTGATTAGACCTGTCGCTGGTGCCTACGTTGTGCTACGGGTTATGTAACGCAACAGCAATCTATATCGATTTACATGCTATTGTGTCATCCTATATCTCATTAGAAAATATATTGCTATATACCTTATATATACAGATATAATCGCCCAGCCCTAACGCAGAACTCCAAATCACATTGACAATATCACACACAGACACAGAGCTGCAAAACACACCAACAATGCTACACACACACACAGAGCTGGATCCCTGTGCAACACACACCAACAATGCAACACACACACAGAGCTGGATCCCTGTGCAACACACCAACAATGCTACAGGTCCACTCTCCTCCACCAGGCAGAGAGCCCTGTGTGTGCAGGCACCAGATAAGAGTGTGAGCTCTTGCAGGTGATGTGTGTACATGTGTGTGTGTGTGTCAGTTCTGGCAGGTGATGTGTGTGTGAGTTCTTGCAGGTGATGTATGTGTGAATGTGTGAGTGTGTGTGTGTGTGTGTGTGTGTGTGTCAGTTCTTGCAGGTGATGTGTGTTTGAATGTGTGTGAGTTCTTGCAGGTGATGCATGCGTGAATGGGTGTGTGTGTGAGAATGTGCCTGCATTTATGTTTGCTGTTGCAGATTTGCGTGTGGACTGAATCTTAAGGGGTGTGCGTGTGTGCGGGCGTGTTCTCACCCGTAAGAGAAGGAGTCGTTGGCCCTCCACCGTGAGATGACTGATGCTGCTAGTCCCGCCAGGAGAGCCGTGCAGTCAAAGAACATATGAAAGGAGTCCGAGATCAGCCCTAAACTGGAAACAAAAAACACAACACACATCTTACACACACATACATTACATCCAAACCTTACACAAACACACACACACACACACACACACTAGGGGTGGGCGATATGAGCTAAAATTCATATCATGATATTTTCCACTGTCCAGACGATATCGATATGATATCACGATATATGAGGAAAAAAAATCTGAATCACATTGTAATAGCCTTTCTTAGCTAAATGACATTAGTTAAGGCAAAATATGTCATCATGAAAAGTAAAAATCAAATAATGATAAAATAAATATGTATCTAGTGATATGTGCTACAAATGTAATTTCTGTATGATTCCGATCATTTCAAGCATTTTTATAACCAAAAATCGCTGAATTTGAGCATGTCCTGTTCAAACAGAGAGGAGACATGCGAGGTGAGGCAGCGACGAGCAGCGCCTCATCTCAGATTGTGCGCATGCCTTTTGCTTTCTCGTTGTTTGTCACCACTGTAGTATTTGTGGACACTTGTATTATATGTCCTTTCTATCCATAGAATAGGTAATGTATTTCACGTGTGTGTAGAACCTATAGTCTTGCTGATCTGACATAAACCCGCATAACAGTGAAAAAGCACTGAGGGGAGGCAAACAGTACCTCGGTCTCAATGAAGGGGGCGTGCACGAGAGCCTGAAACTGGGCTTTCAAGAAACGTGAAATGTTAAATAATGGGACACCAATGCCGGAGCTAAACGGTATGCTTCAAACGACGAGACAGAAGATAACGCAATCGAATACTCACATTCAAAGCCAAATTGCTTTTGAAAAATGTTAGAACCTCAAGAATAGATTTGGCTTTGGACGAATATCGGAGACTAAATATTAGCATGAGCAATATTCGCTAACATTACATTGATATCAGATTGTGAGCCCTTTGTCGATTTCCCATTATTTCTCTTAGGATTGTTTATATCTATGTGAAGCCATTTAACATCACACAAGTGGTTGTAATCACTTTGAACCCAAGACTGCTTTTTAATGGTGAGCTGATTTTGAGAAATTAAACTTTGCAGCTAAAGATGTGTTTCCTGGTTATGGTTGTCGAATTGCTGTGCTAGCTAAGGAAACTTTTAATAACCTTAGCATAAACGATTTAAATGGAAGAGTTACAATTGCATGAAATGATAGCTAGTTATCTAGCTGATGTTATAGTCTCCTCGATTTAACTCATAAAATTATAATGGGAAAAGGTAGAAACCCTCAGGGTGCCTGTGCAACTTCGTATGAAAGAGTTCATATTCACACATCACGAGTTCATCACAAGCTAGCAGCTGCCAACTGTATGTACCTTACCTATGTGGGTTAAGAATGATGATATGAAATATGATGAACAAACAGTAGACAATGTGCAAGCTGCCAATTGAATGGTGATTTAACAGGTTGCTGGTGCTTATACCTTTGGCTAAAACAACACGGCGACACAACTGTCTATTATTCTTATTTGGTCGAGGTCGGAGATTTTGAACCGAAACCAGTTCCTAACGACAGAGGTGCCCCCATTCTTTTGAACCAATTCGTCATCATCCTGCTCTTGAGCAACATCACTTTCTGCGTGTTCGCTTATCCTCGATTGTTCACTTATGCACTTATAATAAGCGATATATTAGTACGTAGCCTGCCTACCAACTTCAGCTGCCTGCACGCTTGTTTGTTGCTAGCACTACATGCGCGCAACAAATGCATGCGCCGTCCGCTCATTAAAATAGGTCGACATTAACATACATTCCTTTTTTCGTAAGAACCAAGAAAGGTTAGATTAAAATAAAAAGATGTAGATACTTAGTACTATCACTCAGTTGAAATTGGGAACAAAACAATATGAATGCCAAATTCGAATTTATGAATTATGAATAAATCGCGGTATCCACGGTATTGCAAAATCCATATCATGGCGTGGCACAATACCGGTTTTTACTATCAAACCGGTATATCGCCCACTCCTAACACACACACACACATTACATTAAAAACCTTACACACACACGCGCGCATTACATTAAAAACCTCACACACACACTACATCAAAACTTTACACACACACACACACATCAAAACTGTACACACACACACACACACACACACTACATCAAAACTTTACACACACACACACACATCAAAACTTTACATACACATATACATCAAAACTTTACACACACACAACCCTTACACACACATTACATCAAAACCTTAGACACACAGTTTACAGACACACCCCTTACACACACACACACACAGATTACATCAAAACCTTAGCCACACCCCTCTTACAAACACAAAACCTCTGTTAAGGTGAAATAATGCTCAGTGTTTGGCTTTGCCAGAAGTCTATGAAGGCACGTCTTCAGGTTACATATTAGAACACAAACCTCAGGTTGGTGTAACTATCTGACTTGTGTGTCAATAGGCCTTAACCACATCACAGCAGTCCAAACAGACACAAACACTGCGTCAGAGATTATGTATGAATAACAAATGATGCATATGATGCAGATCGCAGTTTAAAACGTCGCTTGGGTACACCAATGTACACACTAAAATGATTTAACATTAAGGCTACCCTTCACGGACCAGGAGGCCACCTGGGCCGTTGATCATTTACGTGCCGCCAGAATGCCTTCATCCAATGAGGGGCTTCATTCCATTGCAACACTAACCAGTGATGCCATGAGCCTCTCCACCGCAGCCTCAGCTAACCGGCAGCGCGGCGCTGACGGCTGCATGCTCGCCTTAAGACCTACGTGGCACATCCTGGATGTGGAGTGACGTTCGTGTTGCCCTAGCTGCAGCTCTTACCTGTTACTCCAGATACCGAAGAGCAGCTCCACAAAGGCAAAGGACAGATTCAGACAGAGAAAGAAGAACAAATTCCGAGAGGTTTTGTCCGCGAGAATTGATCTGAAAGAAGAGATTACGGGTTAAACAAAACAATTCTCAAGCGAACAGACTCACTTGTATGCTAGCTAGCTAGCTAACACGTCAAGCAGCCAGGCAAGCGAACAAACATGACATTATAGATGCATGATTGCTAATTGTCGCTGTGATCCTGCATGGTTTTACACACAGAGTTATAAACTAAAACACAAACCAACTGACACCATGACTGAAGTGCACAGTAGCTAGTGATAATAGTTCAGTAGGTTAGCTTGTTTGCTAGTTGGCACAATTAACTTGCTAGTTACCCAGATGGCACCGAAAGGTGATGAATGAAACCGTAAAGAAATGTGTCTGGCAGGACTGGCTAGTGTTGCAATGCAGTGTGCTGAATGAACATCTCTTTCACGACAGATATCAACTGACCCGTATAAACACTTATCACTGCAAACGCCCAGCCAACAAATCAAAGTTGTCTGGCTAGCATTAGCTACGTGGGGAGTCACAATACGGCACTGACGCTTCGCGTTCTCCACCAAGCCTAATGTGAACGCTCGTCAACGTCTGTCATTTCATTATACTTCAGAAGAAACCAGAGAGTACACGCACAGATGTCCCACCTAAAAAACACAATAAATGCCCCGGTACCAAGCACTGCCTTACTTTGTGGCTGACTGACTAGCTAGGATAGCCCTCTGAGGTGCACTCAAACCTATGCAGCTGTTAACTCCAAAGAGATGCTGAGAGCCCGTGTTAGCTTGACTACATTAACACATTGCGGTGGCAAAGACTAAATAAATTCAGTTTGGTATGGTCAGTTTGATACCAGCGGAGCTGTCTTGAACTGAGTTACAATTTTAGCTGTTAAGGAGAAAACCAGAAAAGGTTTTCGCTAACAAGCTAGCTAGCAAGCTGGACATGTAAGGAAATTCGCTAACGTTACTGAAAACGTCTTCGTTGCCAGTAGCTGGAAATAGGAAATGTAGGAACAGAAGATTTAGTTACCTAAACCATCCCGAAATCTTGGCGACGAGGTTAAATTTAGTAGGCTTATATTCGTCATCCTTAATTGATAGGGGTAACATTTTTACCCACACCTACTGAAATCCCCAGTAGAGTCCACGGGGCTCACAACTTCAGTCAGTGGCTGGTGCAAAAGTAACCGTACGCTTCCGGTCAGCAGAGGGCGCTTTAAAACTATTTTTTGCCGCTGTTACTTGTTTTGTGCACTGTGACTCATTTCATATAAGCCTTCTAATAAACTGAAATTTGCCCATTGGTCCTTTAAGCAACAGGCGAAACCAACACGGACCTGACCAATTTATCTGATTAGATTACTGGCCACCCTCAAACAGTATGGTATGGGCTGCGGAAGTGGACTTGAACCCCTGTAGCCAGTGGCGAAGTTCCTTGATCTACTCGGTTGGGAAACCACTGGGGCAGAGACAATGTAAATGGCTACAGGAGTAAGTCCTGCCTCTGGTAACGTAATCAGCCAGCACTAGATGTCACCAGAGGTCCAGATCATAAGTCTGCGCAAACAGAGAACAATGTAAACCTGCACATGGACCTTAGTACGCAGTAATGAAAAACAGAAGTTATATTCTATCCTTTCAACAACCACATGTAGCTGAAGGACAACCCAACAGGAGACAACATCAGCTCAATATAATTGGCCCATTTCAAAACACATGAACAATCCTCATTCAGCTGTTTGTTTTATTAGTCATTGTTTCAGGATGAATTGTTAAACTGTTATTTTTTAATGGAAGCCATAAAAGGCGTATATTTTTACCAGAAATTATGATTTCCATTATTTTAGGGCAGAATTGGAAACAGGAAACTGCTTGACCCATATTATTCAAACTCTAAAGTAGTTTGGTTTGTCATGGCGCAATGCCAATAAATAAAATGAAAATAAATAGTTTTCCAGGTATTTGTATGGTTTGGGCTATTTCTCTGATAACTGAGAAGGAAACCAAAAGCATCAGAGGGGGAAATACCCAGTCTTTCATCTAAACTCTGATCTCTTATTTGATTGAATTATGACTCAACACAGCACTCTCTCTGACTTACATGAAACCATCTGACGTTTCACAGAGATATTAGTCTTGGCCTGGCAGGGCTGATAGACCCCTTTGTTTAAAAAAAATTAAAAAAAACACTTGAGTAACACAAAGCAAGGCAAAAACCCCTTGATGTGGGGATTGTAAGTGATAAGAACAGTGGGTCCCAATCCAATACACACACACACACACACACACACACACACACACAGTAAGAGATGAGAAAGTTGTCAAATCCACTTTGTTAAGCAACTGTGTATACACAACACATTCTGGGGCCACTGTAATAACTTCGATTAAAAAAAAAGAAGAAGAAAAAAAAAAAAAAAAGAAAGTCATCCCATTAGTAGAAAATGGACAGAACATTTTGAAAAATTATACAAAAGGTAACCTAAATTCTGAACAAAAAGCCTTAAATCAGGCTTAATCAATTAGAGGCCACTATAACATTACTAGAATTGAATACAAAATTAAAATCCCTCAAGAACAAAAAATCATGGGGCGTAGATGGATGGTACAGTCAAATGCAGAAACACAGCACACCTACATTAAGAGAGGCAATCTTGAAATTATTCAATTTAATCCTGTCTTCAGGCCCCTTTCCAGAACAATGGAAGGTGAGCCACATCACACCAATTCATAAAAAGGTGACAAACTTAATCCTGACAACTATAGAGGCATCTCACAAGGCAGCAATTTAGGGAAATTATTCTCTGAACAACAGAATAACACTATTTATCCAGAACAATAATATCATAAATTCATCCCAGATAAGTTTTTCTCAAAACAACAGACCAACTGACCATATATACACATCGCATACACTCATAGAGGAACATGTACAAAATGTTAAAAAAGGTAAAATATTTGGTCGTTTCATAGACTTTAGCAAAGCTTTCCATTTAGTATGGCACGACGGACTTATGTTGCAATTAATTGATGGTGGAATTGGAGACAAAAAGTATGACATCATTAAAGACATGACCAGACAAAAGGAGTTCGACAAGGTTGTTGCTTAAAGGAGCCATCGTATGCCCATTTTTCCACAAGTTGATATGGTTCCTTGGGGTCTCAATGAAATGTTTGTAACATATTTTGGTCAAAATACCACAAGAATCATTTCAAACAGCACCCTTTTTACCCTGTCAAAAACACCTCCCCACAGATTGACCTGTTTTGAGTGCCTGTTCCTTTAAATGCTAATGAGCCAGCTCCCCCCTCCCCCCCTCTCCCTCCCCCCTCCTCCACGAGATGCGCTCGCCTAGCTGCTGCCTGCCCAGCTAGCCATTACCTTTGTAGAAATATGGCTACTGCAGATGAAGATAGCGTCGTGCAACCATATCGTTTTGAACCAGAGTCAGACCCTGAACAAGAAAAGGCTCCCGAACAAGTTCGAGAAGTTAGGGCTCAACAGGACGTTTCTGAATGGTAAGTTACCTTTGTCACTTCTACATTTTTTTTTGTTTGTACATTGGCTAAGGTCTCACAGTCTTGTTAGCGGTTTTGAGAGCATAGTGGTGCTAGAGATTCGAGATACGTGAATAATTTGTGCATGTATGAGTATGTAGCAAATACAGTGTGTTTATGTAAGTTACTGTTTGTGAAAGTGTTTGTGTAAATGCAAGTAACGGGAACGCCATAAAGATATAAATGCTACATGAGTAAAGTTCCATCTGTAAACTAAAGTGTTATCTTACAACAGTAATTGACCAAGCAGGGGTGGGGGTAACGTTTTTACCTCCATTAATTAGCGTTTAAACCTTGTTTACTTATTAAATCGTTGTATTTGATGACTTATGACTTATTTGATGACTTATGTCTGTAATATGAACACAACTTTCAAATAAACTTTACCTGCAAAGTTGTCTTTTTTTAAAACTCTGTTTATACAGGTGTATTTGTGGCAAGTGTGATCAAATGCCTACGGAGCCTGAGCATGTATGCTGCAGGGAGATACCACAGGTAGTGTGAATTCATTTTGAATGGCACTGTAAATATGAAGTCATCATCTGTTTTATATTCCATGTCACTTACACTTTCAATATTCAAGCTTACAAGAAGACTACTGCAGCTTCAGAACCCAACTACATGTACGGTCGATCACCCAGGCCTTGAACCTGTGTGTTTGAACGTGTACTCACTACAGAATGCATCGAATGTTTATAGGGCAGATTATGGGCCTTTACGTCTAAGAGGAATAGAGCAGTACGTTTTATTTTTTTTTTATGCATGAGTTAGTCATTTCTGCAATACAAATATGACTGAGGAAAAAAATACAATAAATGACCCTTCCCTCTGTATTACTTTGCTAACTGCTCATTTTACACGCGTCAAATGTTGACATGTTACTTATCAAACACTAAAGGCACACAAAACTGTTTCTATACACTTTTATTGTCAGAAAGATTGCTAGAAAGAATGCCACAGTGCTTTTTAAACATAGTTATTAAATGTAATAGCTGGTACATATGTAATAAATACAAAAAAAGTATAATAAAAACTGATTACAAAATTACACTTTGTGCCATCTGTAGCCATACTGTAAACAAAGGAATACTTTATATATGTGTATCACCTTTTATTCTCTTATACAATGTAAACTTTGCTTAGACGTTACAGGTATTTGGCGTACAGAAGCTTTGTTGGCTGGTGTTGGGGCTATCTGGGCCGGAGAATCAGGGTCGTCCTGCCGTCCTGCGTTGTGCTCCAGATACGAAGAGTGTTCCCTGATGCTCAAGGAAGGTATACGGGGTTCAGACCTGCCCTCGATTGAACCTTGACACATAGCTGGCTACAACTTCCCGCTTGTCAGGTTTCTCAAACTGGGCAGAGAGATCCGCGGGTATTGGGATCTTCAGCACCTCATTCACATATGGGGCCGGGTCCTGAAAAACCTTGTGAAAGATGAGGTCCAACAGGTTATCCACGTACTCTGTAATACAAAAAAAAAATCCAAAACTTTTACATTGTTTTTATTTATTGTTTATATTGTATTTATTATTTTATTTTTATAATTATTTTGCAATTATATTATTCTATTTATTATGAAGACCATTTAAAGACAGCAGTTAATGTATATGTTATTTAAGTTTCACATACTGTTTGTACATTGTTTGACTTGGTGGAATTTCAAATAAAGCCTGTGACTCACGGAAGGTATTTCGGAAAAGCAAAAAAAACCGGCATGTTTTCCTTAAATGTCGACGAAGCCACCAACAAGTACATGGACAAAGTCCTGTTTTGTATTTATTTCCCAACATTAAAGTTACCAGTTCTTGTAACATTTTAATGTTTTGTTTGTTATTTGTTTTATTGATATATTTTCTAATAACAAAGTAATTATGGAAATGTTGCAATATAAAACTACATTATTATCTACAGTTCACTGTTGCACTTTAACAGTTTAAAAAGTAAATCGCTGTCCTTTTTCGTACATCCTCAATGAAATGGTTGCAAATCAAATCTTCTTCCACTGACATACCCTTATAACATGTCACCTTGTGATTGTAGGTCATCTTGTAACCTTTCAAGGACAAAGCTTAGCAGCAAAACTTGATATCAAAAGAAATTGTGAATGCTACATGTGTTAGTACCATATTGTAGTGAGGTGGAGTACTATTGCTGACCTTTCTTGGGATTGCAGTTTCAAAAGTCCCACCATAATCTGCAATCATTCATTTCTAAATGTTTTTATTTATTTTTTCCGACCCTGCGAATGTGTCCATGCCACGGGACACGACACCCCCCCCCCCCCCAAACACACACACACACAAAAAAAAGTTCAGGCTCAGGATTTTTTTTTGCTTTAAACCCTGCAAGCAACTGGGCAATTGAAGACAAAACGACCACTATAGGGATAGACAGTGCACGTAATATGATAGCCGCGGCTAGACTACTGTAAAAGGGCATTTAGAGGCATTAGATTGTGTCATGGTGTGGTTAATGGTTGTTTGACAAAAAAGAGAAAAATGTTCAAACATCCTATAAAAACAATGGCTAAGAAGCCCAAATCATTTCTGTTTGATTTAAAAAGAAAAGAAAAATGTTTTATTCAACCATACAATGGCTAAGAAGCCCAAATTCTGTTTAGGATGAAGATTATATTAATGTTCCATATGGAATAGCAAAGATAACTGCTAAAGAACTGCTCAGTTGCAGCACCATTGCTTTTTTTTTTAATGAATAAAAAAAAGGAAACATGTTAAATGTATATATCTGTCTTTTGTCATAAATCGTTTTGTTCTCACAAAAATATACCGAGAAAATATGTGATTAATCATGATTAATCCACAGAAACCTGTGATTAATCTGATTAATTTTTTTTATCATTTCACAGCCCTAATTTGAACCCATGCCGATTTCGCAAGTTTGGCCACTTGCAAAGAAATGTGTGAGCTATAATTGTAATAGTAGGTGTATTTTAACAGTGAGAAACAGAATATCAACAAAAAAATCCAGAAAACTGCATTTTATAACATTTATGACTTAATTTGCATTTGATGCAGAAAATAAGTATTTGAACCCCTAGCAAAACATGACTTAGTACTTGGTGGAATAACCCTTGTTGGCAAGCACAGACGTCAGACTTTTCTTGTAGTTGGTCACCAGGTTTACACACATCTCAGGCGGGATTGCAGCCTTGTGCAGGTCTACAATCTTATCTCTGACGTCCTTGGTCAACTCTTTGGTCTTGCCCATGGTGGTGAGGTTGAAGGTGTGAAGTATGATTCTTTGGACAGGTTTCTTTTATACACGTCACCAGTTGAGATCAGGTGTACCTTGTTAGGCCTAATGAGGACTAATCTGTGTGCTTCTTGGGCACATAACTGGTCATTGGGAGCCAGAATTCTTGCTGTTTGCTTCGGGGTTCAAATACTTATTTTCTGCATCAAATACAAATAAAGTCATAAATGTTATAAAATGCAGTTTTCTGGATTTGTTTGGTGATATTCTATTTCTCACTGTTAAAATACACCTACCATTACAATTATAGATCACACATTTCTTTGCAAGTGGCCAAACTTGCAAAATCGGCAGGGGTTCAAATACTTATTTTCCCCATTGTATATCAATGATTTGGCTACAAAGACTGAAAGATCTTCGTCCCCTTCTAATGATGAAATGAAGAAATGAAATGCCTACTTTTTGCTGACAATCTCCTCCTACTCTCCCCTAGTGCATAGGGGGTTCAGGAAAGTCTGACTATTCTTAACTAATACAGTCTAATAAGGGCCCCTTCCAATTAACCTGGATAAATCCAAAATCATGATATTCCAGAAAAGACACTCCATACTTAATAGTAATTACAGGATCACAACTGACCAATAAAAACTTGAACAGGTAAAAAGATATTGTAATTTAGGATTAATGATTTCTTCCACAGGACATTTTGATCGTGCAATAAGCGATTTCAACTGAAAAGGCAAGAACAACCTACTACATGCTAAGGCACTCATTACTAACATATAACCATCCTATAAAACTCTGCTTACAAATTTTCGATTCACTACTGAAACCAATATTACGTTATGGGAGTGAAGTTTGGGGAACAAAATATAAAGACAAATTGGACACATGGGGTAAAAGCCACCCCCAATTTATTCCATTTGGTATTTTGCAAGAACATACTGGGTGTAAACAGGAGTTGCCCTAATATAGCTTGTAGAGCAGAGTTGGGAAGATACCCACTCCTTTTCGACATGCAAAAGAGAGCAGCAAAATTCTGGCACCATCTGCAAATAAGTTAACAAGACAAGTACCAACACACTGCGTCCCAACTGAGGGGGTGGACACCCCGAGAGAGAGACCCCTTAAACTATCTAGTCCAAAAAACATGGGCTCAACAAAAAAAGATTCAAACATTGCTTCAAAACTGAAACAGCTAAAAGAAAGGAATAAAGAAAATAACATTAACTACGGGTTTTCCCTTCTTTCTCACTGTCCATTACTTTTATCTGCTATATGTTTATCTTATGGAATTTAACTTTACTTATTTTTTTTAAAAATAATAATAATTATTTTATCAAGTAACAACTCTGAATTTATTGATGAGGGCAGGGGAGACTTACCAACTGGCAGCCCTCCAGGCTATGGGGAAGCAAGAAAGCTCCCTGGAGTAACACAGGGAAGGACCTCAGGGAGGAATCCATATCCATATCTAAAATTACTTGAAAGTGGTATCGGAGGGAAAACATACGATCTGATAAAATCAATGTACACTAACAGGAAGTGCTCAATTAAAGTTTGATCAAAGAAAACAGAATCTTTCTTTTAGAGACGTGGAGTAAGACAGGGCTGTAAACTTAGCCCCACATTATTCAATATATACATAAATGAAATGTCAAAACAAATAGAGAATTCCCATGCACCTGGCCTCTCACTAAATGAGTCCGAAATGAAATGTCTTCTCTTTGCAGACGACTTGGTTTTGCTGTCCCAAATAGCAATAGGAATACAACAGAACCTGAATCTCCTACACACGTTCTGGCAGACTTGGGCCCTAAAAAAAAGTAAATAATAAATACTAACTTTTCAGAAAAAATCCAGAGGTCAGGGAAAGAAACTCACCATTGGTTCATACACACACAAAATTGAACACACCAAAAACTATTAAAATGGAAGGTGCAGAGTCCGCAGATGGCCTGGCAGGTGTTGGAATAATCATTGAAGGTGTGGAAGTGCTCCATGATCTTGATAACATTGCAAATGTACTCGCCATTTTTTTGGCCTCATGTACTCACTGGACTTGAGCTATCCAACAAACCTGAAGTACATATTTGAGGTTCTTCAAAAACTTGTGATGGAACTAGATGGCAGCAAACTCTCAACAAAGGCCCAAGTGCTAAAGAACAAACTATATGAAGGAACATTTTAGACAAGTGTTGTGCTCCTGAGCAGCACACAGGGAACTTGGAGGACCGATTCCATCCCAAATCATCTGGCAGAAAACTGATTTTTGTATCTGCATGTTGAACTGTTAGTGAAGCGTAGATCAGATGTACTAAATGTTTAACAGAGTTTAAAATGTCAACAACAGGAAGAGAGAATAACATTAACTCGAAAAACACAAATGAGAAGTTTGAATTTATGTCAGGGCCAAAAGAGGAGATTAAAAGAGTGAAATGGAGAGGTGAATATTGAGACTTGTAGCAAGGAGGATGATTTTGGACACAGCACCATAAACACGATTTATAAGACTATTTTTTTCCTTTGTGTATTATTTTTAGAAAACTCTATGCACAATTTTTTTAAAACAAAGGGGTCTATCAGCCAATTCTCACACCCCTGCCAGGCCAAGACTAATCTATCCTTAAACTGTCTCTGTGAAACGTCAGATGGTGTCATGTAAGTCAGAGAGAGTGCTGTGTTGAGTTATGGGCTAATCAAAATGACATAATTCAATCAAATAACACATTACACATCAATCATATATGACTCATATATGACATAATCTATCAAATTTGGACATATAGTAAAAGTTATAAACTACTCCCATGGAAACACTCTCTTCTGAACATACAGGCCAGAACCCACACATTCCCACACACACAGGGCCGGTCCTTCCTACAGGCGACATAGGCAGTTGCCTAGGGGCGCCAAAAACTGCGGAGTTTTTTGGGCAGAGTTTTTTTCACCCCCTTCTATATCTCCAACCGATATTTTGACATTAAAAAAAAAATCTAACATTAGGGAAAAATGAGCCAAAAATCGAAAGAGGAAGGGGTACGTACCTCCTTGGTGTTGTCAGAACATTGAGGGGTATGGTTTGAGTGTGTGTGTCCAAGCAACGTTGACAAAAGGAACTATGAAGAGGCAAAAGCAATTCAAAAAGAAAAGAAAGGAAGAAGAAAAGAAACGTGCCAAGGAGAAAGGTAAATCCTTAAACCCTGTTCTTAGCCAAGAATGAATCCCAGAAAATGGCAGAATTGCCACGGGCACTTTAGTGGAGTGAAGAAGAAAAGATGTACCTTATCATTGAAAGTCTTCCTACTCCCTGTCACATAGTTCTTTAAGGATTTTACAGAGGCGGGTATATCAAAAATATTATGTCCATTTATTATACATAATACAAAAAAGACATGATTAAAATATTGAGGGCCAGCCAGTCATAAATTACACCAGGGGCACACAGATAAAGCCAACACTACAAATATCTTACTCGTTGCATAGCACACCCATTAGGAAAGACAAACACGGCAACTTGTCAACAAGTGAGGAAAACTGGTGAAAATCCAAGTATTGTATTGTCAACTTTAGCGAATGTGTGTAATCTTGCTAGTTAGCTAACGCTAGCTAGCCAATGACGTGTGATGTTCCTTGTTATTGCCATTCAGTCGAAACTGTCATCAGGCTATCTTTTTTTTGGGGGGGGGGAGTGAAGCTTGCCTAGGGCACCAAATGTGCTAGGGCCGGCCCTGCACACACACATTCCCTTGGAAACACCCTCTGCCAGCCTGATTTTGGGTGATACGTGCGTTGTTGGCACAGTTGCCCGGAGCGACCTCAGCCAAAACATCCTCTCAGTATGAGTTTCACTGACACATCACACTGACGGACACTACCCACCACACACACACACTCACACTCACACTGATGTACACTACCCACCACACACACACACACACTCACACTGACGGACACTACCCACCACACACACACACTCACACTGACGGACACTACCCACCACACACACACACTCACACTCACACTGATGTACACTACCCACCACACACACACACACTCACACTGACGGACACTACCCACCACACACACACACTCACACAAACGGACACTACCCACCACACACACTCACACTGATGTACACTACCCACCACACACACACACACTCACACTGACGGACACTACCCACCACACACACACACACACACACTCGCACTGACGGACACTACCCACCACACACACACACACACACACTCACACTGATGTACACTACCCACCACACACACATACACACTCACACTGACGGACACTACCCACCACACACACACACACACACACTCGCACTGACGGACACTACCCACTACACACACATACACACACACACACACTCACACTGACGGACACTACCCACCACACACACACACACACTGACGGACACTACCCACCACATTAAGTCCTTTTTTCATGGACACAAGCTATTCCCGGTGACATAAAAGTTATTGCCCAGATTACAGTGTAAATTATAGTTGTGGAGGGGAATAATCAGCACACAGGATCAAAGGAGGGGGACATCTATGAGAACTAACTCCTTAATCAGTATTCAAATGACTGCGCGTTACAGGTGTCAGAGGTGGTTTCACATCAGCAAACATGGGAAGTGAAGTGTGTGTGTGTGTGTGTGTGTGTGTGTGTGTGTGTGTGTGTGTGTGTGTGTGTGTGTGTGTGTGTGTGTGTGTGAAGAAGTGGCCACTGATGAAAGGAGGAAGACACACACTTCAGAGAAAGACATCACCTTCAAAAGCATCTGAGTGTCCTCTGTCAGGACTGAGATGAATATGGATCACTGCATGGAACTGAGTCTGAGGCCCGCACACACGCACACACACACACACTCGCTTGCTTGCTGTACACCCCAGGGGCTCACACACACACACACACGAGTGAGTCACGGCTTGCTCTACACCCCATGGGCTCACACACACACACACACACACACACACACACACACACACACACACACACACACACACACACATACACACGATTGGGACAGGATTGAGATGAAAGTGGATAACTGCATGGCACTAAGGCTGATAATAACACCACTGTCAGGCAGCAGATATGAATCGTGACTGCTGTAGAACTCAGATGCCCATCTCACACAACTAGGTCAGAGCTTGCTCTACACCCCATAGGCTCACACACACACTCACACACACACACACACACACACACACACACACACACATACACACACACACACGACAGGGTCGGGGCTTAGTCTTGAGGACAGGTCTCATTGAAATTCTCCAGCCTCAATCTCCTGTCTGCATATAAAGTTGTGCCAAAGGGTTGAACAAAGCCCAGCGTGGACACGTCCTCCACGTAGCCGATTTGGCTTCACGCGCATGTGTGTGTGTGTGTTTGGCTTCCCGCGCCTCAGTGTAGGATGCTGTTCTCACTGTTTTCACTGCCTCCTGACAGCACTGACATGTTTCTCGCTGAGATGTGAGCTCATTTAAAAGTGTCTGTGTCTGAGTGTCTGTAATAACGCTAATCACACATGAGGAGGTTGAAGGGGAGAGTGTGATCACAAAAGGCTAATAGTGTGTGTGTTTGTGTGTGTGTGTGTGTGTGTGTTTGTGTGTGTGTCTCTCTCTCTCTCTCTCTCTGTGTGTGTGTGTGTGTGTGTGTGTGTGTGCTGTCTGCAGCTTTAAGGTATTGGATCAGTATTAGTGGAGCAGGAGTGTTGTCCTGGACACCCACTAACACACGCACACGCACATACACACACACACACACGACTGGACACCATCTCACTCCATGCCTCTGACCAGTGTGTCTATTTTACTTTCATGAGAGAGGGGTGCTTGAGGACAGCAGAGGGAAAACAAGAGGCACTAGAGGCAAAGGGCCCTCTGTAAGGGGGCTGGACCTGGTGTCTCTACACACAGCCCCCCATTGGCTGGAACAGGCACACTTCCTGTGGAATCTCTTGCTCCCAACTCCAGGCCATTGTGTGTGTGTGTGTGTGCCTGTATGTGTGTGTGCGATAAGAGAAAAATGCAACCTTTGAACCCTTGAATTTGCGTGAATTTGTGAAAACGCAAGATCACGAAATCCTAGAGGGACTGACTACACTCGTACTGAAAACGGGGGAGTAGCACACGCATTCTGTGTGGGTGTGTGTGTGTGTATGTAGTACACGCATTCTGTGATCGATACATAGCTGTACAAATCTAAAACTTGCATGTGTGTGTGTGAGTGTGTGTGTGTGTGTGTGTGTACTACAAGCATTCTGTGTTTGATCCATATCTGTACAAACCTGAAACATGCATGTGTGTGTGTGTTTGATCCATATCTGTACAAACCTAAAACATCCATGTGTGTGTGTGTTTGTGTGTGTGTTTGATCCATATCTGTACAAACCTAAAACATACTTTCATTAATGTTTGGATCTCCAGTTCTTTCTCTGCATTATGATCCAAATAAAAGTTTTAATATGTGTATATGTAATATGCTGCTAGAGTGTGTGTGTGGGTGTGAGAGAGAGAGAGAGAGTGTGTGTGTGCGTGTGTGTGTGTGCCTGTGTGTGTGAGAGAGAGACTGTGTGTGTGTGTGTGTGTGTGTTAGAGAGAGATAGAGAGATAGACAGAGCGTGTGTGTATATGTGTCACTGTGTGTGTGTGTGTGTGTGTGTGTGTTTGTGTGTGTGTGTGACTGTATATAAGAGTGTGTGGGAGAGGAGAGAGAATAGACAGTGGAGAACAGAGGAACAGAGTGTTTTTGCTGGCAGATTGCCCTGAGCGAGGGCCTTAGTGCAGATCTAGCCAACACACAGCCACACACACACACACACATACACACACACACACACACACACACACACACACACACACACACATACACACACACACACAGAGAGAGAGAGACACACACACACACACACACACACACACACACATAAACACACACACACACACACACATAGAGAGATCGAGCTGCCTGCTAAACATTCTGGTTTCCAGGAACAGAACCTGGGAGAGCCAGTAGGCTCAACACACACTATTCTCAGTCAACACACACTATCATCAGTAAACACACATACTATCATCAATAAACACACACACTATTCTCAGTAAACACACACTATCATCAGTCAACACGCACACACTATCATCAGTCAACACGCACACTATCATCAGTAAACATACACACTATCATCAGTAAACACACACACACTATCAGTAAACACACACACACTATCATCAGTAAACACACACCCTATCAGTAAACACACACACACACTATCATCAGTAAACACACACACTATCAGTAAACACACACACACACTATCATCAGTAAACACACACACTATCAGTAAACACACACACACTATTAGTAAACACACACACTATCATCAGTAAACACACACACACTATTAGTAAACACACACACACTATCATCAGTAAACACACACACTATCAGTAAACACACACACACTATTAGTAAACACACACACTATCATCAGTAAACACACACACACACTATTAGTAAACACACACACTATCATCAGTAAACACACACACTATTAGTAAACACACACACTATCATCAGTAAACACACACACACTATTAGTAAACACACACACACTATCATCAGTAAACACACACACTATCAGTAAACACACACACACTATCAGGGCCCTGTTCGTCGTACCTCGTTTAGCGAGTTACCGAGATCATTTTCAGGAAGTCCCTCTTTTCGGTTCGTCGAAGCAACTTTGGCTAAATCACCATAGCAACACATCAATAAACTTGAACCTGCTCCAGCGCAGGCTAACAAACTTATCCAGTGAGCTGGATAAGCTTGCCACCCCCGGAAAAAAATGGCAGCTCCCTTCCTCAGAGATCCTATTGGCGAAGGAGCGATATTAGTTAGATTAGCGTTTCATAGGGAGAGAGTTCTTCGCAATCGGCAAGATCTGTTATTCCATCATGATGAGTTCTTCTATGAGCGCTACCGATTCAGCCGACAAGGAATAATTTATTTACAAGACCTACTCGAGCCATTTATTGCAAACACCACACGTCGCAGCCGAGCATTGACTGTCTCACAGACTCTATGCATAACCTTCCGCTTTTTTGCGAGTGGTACATTTTTGTAGTGTCGGCGATGCGGAGAACATAGCACTCATAATTATATGACAGTGTTATTAGTACACCAATGCATATAATTATTGTAGAAAATGATTAAGGTGGACTCATGATAAGAATAGAGAGAAATACACACAATTTCTTTTCACTGCTTCAATTTATTGAATTTCTTATTAATAAATTTACATTTAGTCATTTAGCAGACGCTTTTATTCAAAGCGACTTACAGGAAATGTAAAAATACAATAGCAACCTTGCAATTACTAAACGACTCCCCTAAACAACTCCTATACCCCTGTACCACTGCCACACATACACATACACATACACAGCCCCATACACAGCTTCTTGTCTTGCTCTCGCAGCGGTGGCGGTGTTGGATTTTGCTATGATTATGGTCTTGTATTCTTCATAAGCGTTCATGATCATCTCCTGCTCGCCAGCAGAGAAAAAAGAGGCTCTTTCTTTGAGTTTAGTAGCCTTTGTACGGTTCCCAACGCTTCCCCCTTTTGAAGTAGGACGGGCATGCTCAATTGCCCTGATCTGAAGTCTAGTTCGAATTAACGACATTGTTTGAGGGCGGACCAGCCTTGGACGAACCGAGATAGCCTGTCCTCAATCATCGCGTTAATTTAAACTGGCTAATGGGACATTTGATCGACTTAACTGAACCACGTACGACAAATAGGGCCCAGTAAACTCACACACCGTTATCAGTAAACACACACACTATCATCAGTCAACACACACTATCATAACTAAACACACACACTATCATCAGTAAACACACACACCATCATCAGTAAACATACACACTATCATCAGTCAACACACACACTATCTCAGTAAACACACACACTATCATCAGTCAACACACACTATCATAACTAAACACACACACTATCATCAGTAAACACACACACTATCATAACTAAACACACACACTATCATCAGTAAACACACACACCATCATCAGTAAACACACACTATCATCAGTCAACACACACTATCATCAGTAAACACACACACTATCATCAGTAATCACACACACTATCATCAGTAAACACACACTATCATCAGTAAACACACACACACTGTAATCAGCAGGCACCCCAGGCCAGCAGGAGGGACAGCCCAACAGCTGGAGCTGATTTTAGTGTTTTTAAAAGAAAGAAGACTTCCCAGTTTGCTGGTGCTGAAGCGCTGTCGGACGTCCCCTTAAAGATTATCTGGGTCGTGACACTCTCACATCAGGCCTCTCTATCAGAACACAGAGATCCGGGAACAGGACAAGTATTTGCTGAGGCAGACATGGAATCTCTGCCAAGTTCTTTCCTCATTCTGGAATCCTTAAGCATTCTGAACAGAGACAAGAGGAGTGAGTGTGTGTGCGAGTGTGTATCTGTGTGTGTGTGTTTGGGGGGGGGGGGTTGTGGGTTCTGCAGGGGTCAAGCTGTTTGTTCTTCCATGGAGCTCTGTGGATCAGAATAGTTTGAGAATGAATCCCTCTTCAGGGGAGGAATGCAGCCTTACACAGAGCTGTTACACACACACACACAGCCTTACACACACAGCCTTACACAGAGCTGTTACACACACACACACACAGCCTTACACACACAACCTTACACAGAGCTGTTACACACACAAAGTTGTTACACAACACACAGCTGTTACACAGAGCTGTTACACACACACACACACACACAGACTTACACACAGCCTTACACAGAGCTGTAGCACACACACAG
>NC_045161.1:17439291-17469291 GCF_900700415.2 Clupea harengus | reverse complement strand
GTAACTTGTTCTAAAATCTTTAAGTTCCCCCTCCCCTGTAAAATGGTTAAGTCCATGAGTCCGCTTTGCTCTCTTGTCACCGTGGTTGCCCATTCCATTCCAGTGAAGAAAGAAACGGTTTGAAAGCATTTGAGAAGCGAAAAACAAACTGGAGACAAGCCTACTGTAGGCTTGCAGTGATGAAAGAAGTGAATCGTGAATCAAGAAAATGTGATGGGTGGTCATATGTGATAGAGAGTTCCGTTGTAATTTCAATCGTTTATTTAATTGCTAGCTTGCAAAAGTCGGTAGCACACAGTAGCTAGCTCGCTATACAGCTTGCTTGTGCTAGCTAGCCTTGAAGTTACCACTGTTAGCTTATAGGCCAGGCTAAGTAACCCATTTTGGAGCCAAAAATAGAATTCATTGTAAAATAATCTTTTCAGCGTAGATCATTTCTATGAGGTGTCCAGAAAAACATACTAAAAGTCCTAAGAAATCCTAGTTGAGGAAATATGTTTAATTCTCATCAATCTGAGATGTGTGCTAAAAATGCATGGCAAAAATCCCTCAAAAATGTAATTTTTTCCTTTACTCCTATCAAAATAAAACTTTACACAATGAAAGTACCCATGAAGAGTAGCATTTTTTGTATTACAAGTTTCTTTGAAAATGAATTTTAATATGCAAATGAGCTACGTATAGACTAATCGAATATGCCCAAAATACACCCAAATAGGCTTTTTTTTCCCCCCTTTACTCCTACCACAATAAAACTTTACATAGTAAAAGTATACATGAAAAGTAACTTTTTGTATTACAAGTTTCTCTTGAAATTAATTTGAATATGCACATGAGCGTCACACTTATTGAATATGTCCTAATTGCATAGGCAGAAACACCATACCCCTGGCAGGTATCAAGCCAGGCAGTTTTCAGGTTAGAGGCCATTCTAAAAGCAGCATTGCCATCTCCCATTGGCAGTAGGATGATTGGATGAAGATTGGGCCGATGTATTTGTCATATATATGAATGGTGTTTCTGCCTATGGACATATTCAATAAGTGTGGAGCTCATGTGCATATTCAAATTAATTTCAAAAGAAACTTGTAATACAAAACATTTTACTTTTCATGGGTACTTTCATTGTGTAAAGTTTAATTTTGATAGGAGTAAAGGAAAAAAAATCATTTTTGAGGTGTATTTTTGCCATGCATTATTAGCACACATCTCAGATTGATGAGAATTAAACATATTTCCTCAACTATGATTTCTTAGGACTTTTAGCATGTTGTTCTGGACACCTCATAGAAATGATCTATGCTGAAAAAAATGTATTTTACAATTAATTCTATTTTTGGCTCCAAAATGGGTTACTTTGCCTGACAGTGGTAACTTCAAGGCTAGCTAGCATTATTTTACAATTTATTTATTATTTTACAATTAGTCTGTCGTAAAACGCTACTTTGCCTGGACTATTAGCTAACCAACGTCTTACTAACGTCTTTAGTACAGTAAGGTGGACTGACAGAAAATGTTATAGCAGTTTTTTCTCAGTTTTTATTTTCATTACGTGTGTAACCTAACTGTTAAGCTATTCCGAAATCAGATTTTAGATACCACTAACCCTTTTCTCACAAAAAGCCTTTTTCTGGCTGTTAGTCTAGCTTTGGTATAAATAATTTTGTATGTGATAACCTAATACATACAAAACAAGCCATTAGAAATTAAATTGGCCGTTTAGAAGTTTGTCTGTTTTCACTATCTGGATTTGTATAAATAAATACATATATACACCAGGCATGTGTGTGTGTGTGTGATATGCCACCCTTGAATTTCAACTTGCCACCCTTCTGCCACCCCATGTAAAGTTTTCTAGAATCGCCACTGTCCTCCTCACTGGTCAATATGGATCCGTATGGCCCTCTGACGGAAATTTCAAATTTCGGCTTTGGCGTATCAACCGCGCTATCGCTCAGTCGATACGTTAAAGCCTGAGTTTGATCTTTCCCGGCATGACCTCACTCTCGGTTAGTAAGTAGTTATTATTCATCATCAAATTATAATATCATCAAATTATTATACAAAATAATTACAACAAATAGTGTACAACATTTGAATGTATATAAAATAATACTATGCATAAGATAAAAAGGCGGTCCAGGAGGAAAAGCACTGATCAGTCAGAAGAAATTATTTCAGCGCAGGGTTTAGACAAATTCAAAAAGTGTAAAGGCAGATAATCCCATATCTTAGAACCTCTAGAGCCTCGGTTCCCAAACTGGGGTACGCGTACCCCTAGAGGTACGCAAAGTGGTTCAGGGGGTACGCAGGGAGAAAATTTCCGCGATAACGGAAAACGGACGGAATTACCCTTTGAAACAGAATTGCAACTTTCAGACGGAAACATCATTTTGTGCATCAAAATCGGCCAAATTCCCCTGTATTTTGCCCTGCAAGGCTGTATTTCTTTCTAATAAACACAACAACGATCGCAACGATGAACAAGCATTAATTAAAAAACAAAACCACTGAGAAAATGTCACGTCTGTGCTAAACTCCGCTCTGGCCACGCCCCCTGTGAGAGATTACTGCACTGGGATTGGGAGGCACAGGAGTGATGAGAATATACTGCACTGGGAAGCACAGGAGTGATGAGAATATACTGCACTGGGATTGGGAAGCACAGGAGTGATGAGAATATACTGCACTGGGAAGCACAGGAGTGAGGAGGTCTAAGGAGAAAGAAGCTACATGTGGAATAAGTGCAAAATACACAAATATGTCATGAAAGGATGGGGGTAGGGTTCTTCTTAAGGAACCTCACTGAGGAAATAGAGGCTGAGAGGAATGTCTTTGATGTCCACGACTTATCATTAGGGTTTATTATTATAAATGATTAGTGCTTGTTAGTGTTTTTTATTATAAAAGTGAAATAGAGATTGTTAAACTCTTATAAATACCTGGGTATTTTGATCGATGACTCCCTCATTTTTAAGCCACATGTGCTGTACCTGGTGAAAAAGCTGAGGCTAAAACTGGGTTTTTATATTCGAAATAAGTTGTGTTTTTCTTTTAATGTAAAAAAGCAACTTGTTGCCACCACTTTTTTATCTGTGCTGGACTGTGGTGATCTATTGTATATGCACACCTCTGCTCAGTGTCTTCATAAGGTTGACACAGCATACAATGCTTCCTTGAGGTTCATCACAAATTGTAAAGCTCTGATTTACCACTGTGAGTTATACTCTCGGGTAGGATGGCCTGCTCTGGCCACTCGTAGGCTCTGTCATTGGTACACCTTTATATATAAGGCCATTCTTGGTCTGCTCCCATACTACCTTTCTGTCCTTATCAAGCAGAAAAGGGCCGGGAAATACTTTCTCGTTCTCAGGACTTATCTATGCTTTCTGTCCCAAATGCCAGTACGGAAACTGGAAAACTGGCTTTTGTGTATTCTGCACCCTCGGCATGGAATATGTTGCAAAATGACTTGAAACTAAATGAATTCATCTCGCTAAATGCTTTTAAATCCAAAATGAAAGAACTAGAGCCAGATTCCTTAAGATGTCAATGTTTTTAATTTACCTGGCTACAACACTAACTCTTTTTTGTCTTCTTTTGTGTTTTCTGTCTGTAACTATATTTGTACTTATGCTGCTGCTTGTCTTGGCCATGCAGTTCTCCCTTGAAAAAGAGATTCTTAATCTCAATGGGTTTCTCCTGGTTAAATAAAGGTTATAATAATAATAATAGTGTTTATTATTCTTAATGATTAGTTATCATTAGTGTTAATTATTATAAATGATTAGTGCTCGCTAGTGTTTATTATTATACATCATTAGTGCTCGTAAGTGTTTATTATTATAAATGATTAGTTATCATCAGTGTTTATTATTATAAATGATTAGCGCTCGTTTCTGAAAACGGTACATAGGCTCAGGGTTAGTCTGATGAGTAACTAACTGTCTATCTTTAAGTTAACTGGTGAACCATTGCTGTGCAGTGTGTGGGGTGTGTGTGTGTGTGTGTGTGTACTTTTGATATAGTAGGCAGAATGGACATGGGTCTATAATGGTTGAAGATAGCCATCAGATTTCAAAAAAGGAATAATCTTAACTATTTTTACTATTACAGTCCCAACCAGCCTCCATAGTCCAACCCAACCTGCCTCCGTAGTCCACTATCACAGTCCTAACCTGCCTCCGTAGTCCACTATCACAGTCCTAACCTGCCTCCGTAGTCCAGTTTGTGTGTTTGTATGTGTGTCTGTGTGTGATTATGTGTGTGTGAGAGACTGTGTCTGTGTGTGTGTGTATGTGTGTGTGTGTGTGTGTGTGTGTGTGTCTCTGTGTGTGTGTGTGTGTGTGTGTGTGTGTGTGTGTGTGTGTGTGAGTGTGTGTGTGTGTGTGTATTCCCCGGTAGTTCTGTGGCTTTGTTTTCCTGTCTGCTACGATCCTCTCAGCCTTTCATAAAACAATGAAGTTCCCATCTCTCTCCTTCCATCTCCCCTCCCCAACTCTGTTCCATTCCCACTTAGAGTTTTCACAGGAACACATTTCCTCCTCTACACCATGATATCACCATGGCGACTGCCCATTATAGCAGCGCCAGGAAAAAAATCAATGGAGAAGAGAGAGAGGAGAGGAGACCCCCCCCCATTCACACACACCATTAAACACAGCCAGTAGAAGTACAAACAAGGACAAACACACACACACACACACAGCAAAGGCTTATTAAATTAATTTACTCTTCCCTAACATTAACTTACTTTCCCTAACTTCTTTCCTAACTTTTTCTAACATCTACTTACTTTTCACACATTTCACATACGCATACACGCACACACACAAACACACACACACACACACACATGGCACACACCCACACAGTCTGTTCTCATTGCTGTCCACTCCGCACAGAACACACACACGTCTGGGGTGCATTGCATAATTTAGCTGCTAGATCCTGCTTCTTGCTTTTGGCTATTCAGGGCTTCATGCTTAGATTCCCCTTCTACGTCCAGCCCAGTGGTGTTTGGTGTTTGTGTGACCCAGTGGTGTTTGGTGTTTGTGTGACCCAGTGGTGTTTGGTGTTTGTGTGGCCCAGTGGTGTTTGGTGTTTGTGTGGCCCAGTGGTGTTTGGTTTGACCCA
Organism: Clupea harengus; assembly: GCF_900700415.2. Lineage (NCBI taxonomy): Eukaryota > Metazoa > Chordata > Actinopteri > Clupeiformes > Clupeidae > Clupea > Clupea harengus. Next base: position 17,464,155 of record NC_045161.1, on the reverse strand, counting down.
GTGGTGTTTGGTGTGAGCCAGTGGTGTTTGGTGTGACCCAGTGGTGTTTGGTGTTTGTGTGATCCAGTGGTGTTTGGTGTTTGTGTGGCCCAGTGGTGTTTGGTGTGGCCCAGTGGTGTTTGGTGTGACCCAGTGGTGTTTGGTGTTTGGTGTGAGCCAGTGGTGTTTGGTGTGACCCAGTGGTGTTTGGTGTGACCCAGTGGTGTTTGGTGTGAACCAGTGGTGTTTGGTGTTTGTGTGATCCAGTGGTATTTGGTGTTTGTGTGGCCCAGTGGTGTTTGGTGTGGCCCAGTGGTGTTTGGTGTGACCCAGTGGTGTTTGGTGTGAGCCAGTGGTGTTTGGTGTGAACCAGTGGTGTTTGTGTGGCCCAGTGGTGTTTGGTGTGGCCCAGTGGTGTTTGGTGTGAGCCAGTGGTGTTTGGTGTGAACCAGTGGTGTTTGGTGTGACCCAGTGGTGTTTGGTGTGAGCCAGTGGTGTTTGGTGTGACCCAGTGGTGTTTGGTGTGAGCCAGTGGTGTTTGGTGTTTGTGTGGCCCAGTGGTGTTTGGTGTGAACCAGTGGTGTTTGGTGTGACCCAGTGGTGCCCCTAACCCACACCCTCCTGCAGCTCCGGCAGCCCTGAGCCGCGGGGAAGAGAGGGAAAGTCCAGGAGTGAAGCCAGGGCTGAAAGTGAAAGGCTGCCAGCCGCTGGAGGCTGCTGATCTGAAATCAGCTGACTTACAGATGGAGTCAGGAGCGACGGGGGGATACAAAGTGTTCTACAGGAAGCATTACACACACACACACACACTCTAATAGACCCAGTTCCTCTAATTGTGAAAACTTTCCCCAGAGTTTCCCTGGCTAGCAAGCTGTTAATCTCCTCTCTACAGACAAAAACACACGACAGTGAGCAGAGATACGTACAGAAATGCAAATGCATTAATCACTCATTCACTCACCCAATCACTCACTCATTCGCTCACTCGCTCATTCACTCACTCACTCATTCACTCACTAATTCACCCACTCATTCACTCACCCAATCCCTCACTCATTCACTCAATTCTCACTTACTCACTCATTCACTCAATCTCTCACTCACCCCTTCACTCACTCCCTCATTCATTCCCTCACTCACTCAATCACTGCCTTTCTCACTTACTCACTAACCCACTAATTCACTCACTCAATCACTCACTCACTCACTCACCGCACAGCACGATTTTGATTGTTTTGTTTTGTTTTTCAAAACACTACACACAATTAGCACAACCACACACCCAATGGCAAAACACCTCAGATCCTTGCAAAATGAAACACTTGTAAAAACTATACACTAATTTATCAAAACGATATTTGTAACCATATGAAACACACACGTTGCATATGACTTAATTCTGTTTGTACCAGTTACACACTGCTGTTGCAAACCTAAAACACTTTTAGCAATTCTACTTCTCAGTCATAAGAGTAATGTAAGTGAAGTACACAGAGAAAGTGCAAATATACAATACATTCACCAAACACCACACAAGACCAATGTTGCAGACTGATGAAAATTAAATGTATGTCTCTCCATATACCCAAATCAGTCAACATGGAGAATCACAACAAAACATGTCCCAGTTTTCATGCTACAACAGTAGTGTGCATAACACTGTAAGCTCAGCAAATATCAGACAAGTGTAACATTCTGTATCCAGTACAGGTTACAATTACAGTAAAAAAAAGAGAAAAGAAAAGACTTGAAAAAAATGAAAACACAGTACAGATAAAGTTATTTCATTTGAACCTGATGTCTTTTCAGGATGCGTGCCAGTGTTGACTGAGAGACTTGATGGACATTATTGAAATTGTCATGGTCACCGATAATGTTGGTTTGAATTTCTCTGAGCCTGATAGCATTATTGGCCAAAACCATGTTTATGATCTCTCTCTCTTGTTCTTGCGTGAATATGGCCCCCCTTCCTCCTTTCAAGTTCATTTGATAAATGTAGTCCTCTTCTTTAAGCACGTTTTCCTCCTGCTTCAGGTCTTCCTCTTCCTCTACCTCCACCTCGACCTCGGCCTCTGGCATGGCCTCCGCCTCTTCCTCCTTCTCCGTGGATTCCCCCTCTCACCCTCAATCTTGAACACACCTGCTTCATTTCTATAGTGCTTAACCCTGTTTGGTGTGTCTACAATTAAGGAATCATGTGTTTGCGCACTTGATGGCTGTGTTTAACCATTGGCTAATAGGTGTGTTAATTTGACAGTCAGTGCTTTGGAATTGCAAGGAAGTGACATCTTGATATACTTCTCTGTCTAATGTATACAAGCGTGTTTAGTGTTTTGCAAATCACTGCGTGTATTGTTCTGCAAAAAGTGTGAGGTTGACATGTGCTTATAGTGGTGCAAATCTGGGCCGATGTTTTGCTCCTTGAGTGTAGGTTTTGATAATTGTGTAATACTTTTGATTTTAGTGTTTATTCAATTGTAAAAAACTGTAATACAGGTCAACAAGAAATTTAAATGTAAATATTTAATACAGGTCAACATGAAATTAAAATGTAAATATTAAATATAAGTCAATTTTCAGTGAAATATTCAGTATATAATTACAAATGTACACATATTTTACAAAAATAGATTTTTCAGGTAAAAACAGATAACAATTGCTAGGTTTAACTAAACTAACATCAGACCAATGTGCTGTTGGAAGGTTACATGTGTTTTATTTAAATATTTGAATATTTGAATTATCAACACACACACACACAAACACACATGACTGACACACACACAACACACAGACACACGAATGACACATGCACACACACAGATACACATGACTGGACTAACACACACACACAGAGAACACACAGAAGTGTGCTTGGTGATGTAATAGAGCACATGTTGTCCAGAGTATGGGCTGCTCTTTGGTCTCTAGGGTTAGTCAGCCAAAACTCAACCAAAGCACATCAGGGCCAGATCAGGGCCACATCAAGGCCAGATCAGGGCCAGATCAGGGCCACATCTACTCCCTTACCACCAACGCAAACTAGGTTCTTTCTGAGCTGGTGCGTTGAGTCACCTTCTAAGAACTGGTTTGATTTTCAACAGGGTAGAGGGCCACCATAGAGCCATGTCATGACGTCACTGCATACATCTGTATGCGTCTGAGACTAGTCCTGGCCTAGTCCAGTGCACATCTGTACCATTCTGAGACTAATCCTGCCCCAGTCCATTCTACACCTGTACGCGTCTGAGACTAATCCTGCCCCAATCCAGTTCTGCTCCACTCCAGGACCGACCTGAGGCCGTTTTGGCCATGGTCCCAGTCCAGCCATAGAGATGGAAACAAAACAGTCAGAGGCTTTTCCCCAGACATTGGGGTTTCACCCCATAGTGGAAATGTGCCATAAGTATTTCGCCGGACTAAAAGCTGCAGGTTTACCGTTTGTCATGGTAACAAGTGAAAATGTCAGACTGTGCGATTCTGTTTGATTGAAATGAAAATAAAATCCAGCACTGACTCAAAAACTGCTTAGAAGCTGCCTAATGACACCAGCATAGAGTATATATCTTACACACACTATCACACTCACAGTCAGTCATATACAGTATATACAGATATATACCGTATGTACACTCACGCACATATAGAGTACAGAGACCCATGTATACAATCTGTAAAGCAGACACGGCAATGGCCCCACAGCTTGAGGGGTTTCCTTCAGACAGCCAGACCGATGGGCACCTCTGGCAGGGCAGTGTTTGGGCTGAGCTGGGGTTGAAGAGCCATGAGTGTTTATAGGGGTGAGAGGGGAGTGTTCGTGCTGCTGCATGACATGAACACAGTGAGGATGTGGTCCATCTGCATTCACTCAGTCTTTATGAGGGTACATGAACTCACTTAAAACAGACAGAGGGGAGTGTTCAGGCAGTGCTGGGGTTGTAGAGCTCTGAGAGTTCATGAGGGGAGTGTTCAGGAAGCGCTGGGGTTGTAGAGCTCTGAGTGTTCATGAGGGGAGTGTTCAGGCTGTGCTGGGGTTGCACTTGGCCAGCTCATAGGAGCCTTTCCTTCTGGCCCGGAAAACGTAGTCCAGCAGCAGAGCAGCGAAGGCCAGTGTGGTTCCCATGACAACGGCGGGGATCAACAACTCCTCCCAGTTCCTAGAGGGTGTTAATCTCCTCTCTACAGACAAAAACGCACGACAGTGAGCAGAGATACGCACAGAAATGCAAATGCATTAATCACTCATTCACTCACCCAATCACTCACACATTCGCTCACTCACTCACTCACTCATTCACTCACTAATTCACCCACTCATTCACTCACCCAATCCCTCACTCATTCACTCAATTCTCACTTACTCATTCACTCAATCTCTCACTCACTCCCTCACTCACTCAATCACTGCCTCTCTCACTCACTCACTAACCCACTAATTCACTCACTCAATCACTCACTCACTCACTCACCCAATCCCTCAATCATTCACTTACTCACTCACTCACTCACTCACTCACTCATCTAATCATTCACTCACTCAATCACTTACTCAATCAATCATTCACTCACTCACTCACTCACTCACTCACTCACTTACTCACTCATTCACTCACTCACTCACCCACTAACCTAACCTCTTTGGCGCCACCTACCCATCACGCTGATGGTGAAAACCTGGGTGTTGTTGCCCAGGTCGTTGGTGAAGTTGACCTGGTAGTCTCCGGCGTCGCTGGGTGTGAGGTTGGTGAGTAGGAAGGTTCCGCTCCAGGAGGAGATCTCGGTGCCGTTGCCCAGTTTGGTGAGGGTGACGATGGGAGGGGGGAAGCTGATGGATCGGCAGCAGATGGTGACGTTCTCCCCCTCCATCACCCGTTGGGAAGGTAACACCTCCACCGTCGTGTTCCTGGGCGGGGCTGCAGGGGAGCATTACAACAGAGGCATTGATTACAGTATTGATTATTGATTACAGTACTGATTACTGATTACATCACCGATTAATTATTACTGGACTAGACTGGACTGGATTGATTACTGATTACTGATTACAGTACTGATGACTGATTACAGCACTGATTAATTAATACTGGAGTGCTGATGACCGATACTGTACTGATGAACTATTACTGGACTTTACTGATTACTGGGGTGTTTACTAGGGTGATTACTCCACCAGGGTTACTGATTACTGGGGGGATTACTAGGGTGATTACTTCACCAGGGTTACTGATTACTGGGGGGATTACTCCCAGTGGTTTTATAAGGGCTGGTCCTTAGCCTATGAAGTGTTAAAGTGGTATTATAAGGGCTGGTCTTTAGCCTATGAAGTGTTAAAGTGGTATTATAAGGGGTTAGCCACAAACATGAACATGTTAACCCCACAGGCCTCAGAACTGACTGTGAGAAACTGAAGAGGGACATATGAACCCCAAACACGTCCTTCCTTGCAGTTTAAATCTTCTGCCTACATGACAAATGGGCACCATCTGGCTGAGAATGCATGACGAACTTTGGAGAGCAAGACAATTTCACCCCAAGCTAGTGTTAAGAGTTCCACAACCCCAAGCTAGTGTTAAGAGTTCCACAACCCCAAGCTAGTGTTAAGAGTTCCACAACCCCAAGCTAGTGTTCAGAGCTCTACAACCCCAAGCTAGTGTTCAGAGTTCTACAACCCCAAGCTAGTGTTCAGAGTTCTACAACCCCAAGCTAGTGTTCAGAGTTATACAACCCCCAGCAGGCTCAGGAGTAGAGAAACTCACTCACTCAACTCTGAAATACTGTAGGTGATCATGTGGAAAGTGTGTATGTGTGTGTGTGTGTGTGTGTGTGTGTGTGTGTGTGTGTGTATGTGTGTGTGTGCCTGTGTGTGTGTATGTGGAGGGGGGAGGGGGGTGTGAGAGAAAGAGTGTGAAACAAGAAATTTGAGAAGTTTGTCATGAGAGTGCACGGGGCAACATGAGATTTCCAGATGCAGATGTGTGTGTGTGTGTGTGAGAGAGAAAGAGAGAGGAGTTAGAGGAAGTCTCTGAGGGAGACGGCCCACGCAGAGGAAGTCGTACATGAGAAACAGGAGAAGAAACCACTCTGGAGGAGAGGGATGAGAAAAAGGGGGATGAGAAAAGATGGGAACAGAAGGGGAGAAGAAAAAAGGTAAGAGATGAAATTGAAAGATGAGATAATGAAATGAAAGGAGATAAGTAACGAGATAAAATAAGATTAAATTAGGAATGAGATGAGATGAGATGTGATAAAATGGAAAAATGAGATGAGATTAGATGAGAAATGAGATAAGATAAAATGACAGAGGATATGAGATGGGAGAGATGAGATGAGATAACAGATCAGATAAGACGACAGAGGAGATGAGATGAGATAAGATGAGATGAGATGAGACCGGTGTAGTAGCTGTGAGTCTGACCTGTGACGGTGAGCTGGGTGCTGTTGTTCTGTTTGCCGTAGGGGTTGGAGGCCTCACAGCGGTAGAGTCCAGACTGGTTGAGCTGAGCCGCAGGCAGGGTGAAGTTGATCTCGCTCCCCTTTACGGACAGCAGCTCCATCACTCCCTCCTCGGAGTCATGCAGCAGACGAACCTCCCCCACGGGAACGCTGACCGTCCTGCAATAGAGCGCCACAGACTCCCCCTCCCTGATGGGGTGGCGGGGGCTCAGCGTGAGGGACGTGTTCCTGGGGGGGTCTGTAACCAGAAACAGGAAAAAGAGATCATGTTACACAGCCCTTCTTACACTGTAACTACATCATTAACCATCATCAACCATCATCAACCATCATCAACCATCATCAACCATCATTAACCATGTGGACTGGTGAGCCTGTGGAGTAGGTGCCCTGATAATGCCCTGATTTAGCCCTGATTTAGCCCTGATTTAGCACTGATTTAGCCCTGATTTAGCACTGAAATAGCCCTGATTTAGCCCTGATTTAGCACTGATCTGGTCCTGATTTAGCACTGATCTGGTCCTGATTTAGCCCTGATTTAGCACTGATTTAGCACTGATCTGGTCCTGATTTAGCCCTGATTTAGCCCTGATCTGGTCCTGATATGGTGTGAAACAGTTCTGACCCTGATCAGATCTGGCCTGTCCCTGATCTGGCCTTGATGCGCTGAGCTGCTGTGAGGGATGCGGTAAAAAATGAGCCAATCAGAGACACTCACGGTGCACGTCTATGTGGGTGACGGCTGAGCGCCGCCTCTGCCCACTGGGGACGCCCTCCATCTGCAGCTCCACCTGACAGGTGAGTGGGTGGCCCAAGTGAGACAACTTCATCACCATGGAAACGCTGGACACAAGGGTGGCAGTGAGGGTGGGGGCGGGGGTGAGGGTTGTCTCAGGGGGGGTCTGCTGGGGCAGCTCTTCTTCTCCATACAGCCAGAGGATGCGGAAGGACTCAAGGGGGTACACGTCAGTCACCGCACACTCGAAGGTGGAGACTCCCCCCTCCAGCTGGGATCCAGAGCGCTCAATGATGGGAACACTAGGGAAGGCTGCACAGGAGGAGAGGAGAACAGAGAGACAGAGAGGAAAGGGAGTGTGGGCAGAGGAGGAGAGGAGAAGAGAGGAGAGGAGAGGAGAACAGAGAGACAGAGAGGAAAGGGAGTGTGGGCAGAGGAGGAGAGGAGAAGAGAGGAGAGGAGAGGAGAACAGAGAGACAGAGAGGAAAGGGAGCGTGGGCAGAGGAGGAGAGGAGAGGGAAAGTTTAATATTAAAAGTGAAACAGTCTAAGATCAAAAGTGAAAAAGTCTAAGATTTATAAGTGAAACTGACAGCTAGGACTAAAATATGAACCTAAACTTCCAGTTTAAAAGGCTGAATGCAGTATTTCAGTAACACATGGAACCCAACCCTGCAGTGAGAACAGCCTTTCATCAGAGACCCCCTGGGGGGGGGGGGGCACCGGGGAGGGGTGTACTGATGGGTTCCATGTGAACAGCACAGAGCTACTTACTCTGCTGAGTTTGGACTTGGCTCTCTCCCTTAGAGATCGTCTCCCACATCACCCCCACAATGACACGACCCATGAGTCTATCACACTAAAGCACAACACACACTCCCCCTCCTTTCAATCTCTGTACAGGGAGGAACAGTGACCCCATCACACATACACACTCCCTCTCTGAAACTCAGGGGTGGACAGTGATCCCATCACACACACACACTCCCTCTCTGAAATGCAGGGGTGGACACTGAGCTTGCCTCACACACACGCACTCCCTCTCTTGCCTCTCAGTGACCACTCAAGCAAGCTTTCATGTTGACTCACATCATTTCAACTTCAGGGTCACTGAAAACTGGGGTTTTAACTTGTGTGTGTTTGTGTATTAACGTGTGTCTTTCATCAGTGAACATAGTATCCTTCAGTAAACACCAAAACAGCTTTGACCTCTGACCCCCATCTGGAAGGTCAGACTTCCACCCGCGTCTTGCTGTGTCTGCTGTTTGTCATGGAAACGGAAGTTCACACACAGAACTCTACACGAGGTTGCTGATGGCCTATGCCACTGTGTGCGTGTGTATATGTGTGTGCGTGTGTGCGTGTGTGCGTGTGTGTGTGTGTGTGTGTGTGTGTGCGTGTGTGTATGCGTGTGTATGCGTGTGTATGCGTTTGTGTGCATGTATGCATGCGTGTATGTGCGTGTGTGTGTGTGTGTGTGTGTGTGTGCCTATGCCACTGTGTTTAGCAGACTGGCCTCCGTCCCACAGCTGGGCTTCAGTCAGTCCTGTCAGCAGTCATTAGTATATCATCCAACAGTCATTAGTATATCATCCAATGGCCATTACTATAGCATCCAATGGCCATTACTTTAGCATCCAACAGTCATTGCTGTAGTATCCAAGGCATATCTACATTGGATGCTATAGTAATGACGAGCAAAAGTCCTGTGATTTTTGGCAGTTCAAACTTGCTACATATAATTTGATTCCAGTCGCATACACACATAAATCAGATTTTGACTGACAGTCTGAACATAGCCATGATGTGCTCATTCTCAGAGGAACCAGAACCCTGAGGAGTCCAGATGTAGTTCTCAGAGGAACCTTGGATTAGGTACTCACAGAACAGGTTCACCCGCGTCTGCCGGGAGGCGGTGATGGAGCCGCAGCGGGCGTGGCAGGTATACACGCCCTCCTGCGCGGGGTCGTTCACCTTCAGGCTCAACTCAGAACGGGGGCCCTCGGTGTAGTTCCCCCTCAGCACCCCCTCGGTCGATGGGGCTCCCCAGGACAGCTGGGGGAGGGGGCACCCCGAAGCCTGACAAGTGAGGGACAGGGTGGAGCCTATCTCTGCTGTGACCACACCCACTGGTAGGAGCTCCACCTGCAGAGGGTAAGCTGACAGGCAGAACAAGAAGCCGAAGGTCATTCTTCAAGGTCAAACATGAAGGTCAGTTCTCAAGGTTACTCCATGATATGTTTTAAGTAAACCTACCTTATAGGTCCAAATACAGTGAATGGGAGAGCACACACACACACACACACACACACACACACACACACTCACACACACACATACACACACACACACACGCACATACACGCATGCATACATGCACACAAACGCATACACACGCATACACACACACACACGCACACACACACACACACACACACACATAAAGTTTTAGTTTGGAGATATGAAATTATTAGTGCAGGAGATTATAAACATGTTAATATCTAAGTCCTCTCACCTAGCTACTGTCAACAAATCGACTTTGTTCAAGGCATGTCAAATAACTTGCAGCATAGATTGCTGGCCAGTGACTTAGACCGAAGTCTGCCCACAGCCATAAAAAAACCTAATTTGTGTGACTTTCTGTGATTCTCTGAGCCTTTGGCCGTTGGACTTGTCTGACTCAGGAAGCCAAACGCTCCAAAAGGTACCTCCTACGCCTCCCTCTCACTCTCTAACAAACAGACACCAGGGTTTTGATAGACACTTTGCTTGCTTGCATAAGGCAAAGTGGCAGAAGTTATTACGAGCAGAAGTTGCCGGATTAGGTGTAAAATTAATTTAGTGTACAAAAAGATTGGTTGGTCAAGTGTGTTTATTCTTTTTTGTCAGTGCGAGCCACATTTAAATGGCTGAACCTGTTCAGTGTGACCAGAGCTCGGTTGGTTAAGTCTAGCATATGATCACTCTGAGCAGAGCTCGATTGGTTGAGTGTAGTATACGATCAGTGTGAGCAGAGCTCGATTGGTTGAGTCTAGCATATGATCAGTGTGAGCAGAGCTCGGTTGGTTAAGTCTAGCATATGATCAGTGTGAGCAGAGCTCAGTTGGTTGAGTGTAGCATGTGATTAGTGTGAGCAGAGCAGGAGTTGAGCCTAGCATATGATCAGTGGGAGCTCAGCTAATTACATTAATTTTGTTCACTAAGTGTGAACCGAGCTCGGCTGGCAGGGTCTGGAAGTTTCGAATAAGATCAGTGGTCGGCTGGTTGGTTCTGGATATGCTGATTGAGAGTCTGACCTGTGACGGTGAGCTGGGTGCTGTTGGTCTGATTGCCGTAGTCGTTGGAGGCCTCACAGCGGTAGAGTCCAGACTGGTTGAGCTGAGCCGCAGGTAGGGTGAAGTTGATCTCGCTCCCCTTTACGGACAGCATCTTAGTCATCTTCCCCTTGGAGTCATGCAGCAGACGAACCTCCCCCACGGGAACACTGACCGTCCTGCAGGAGAGGGTCACAGACTCCCCCTCCCTGATGGGGTGGCGGGGGCTCAGTGTGAGGGACGTATTCCTGGGGGGGCCTAGCGAGGGGAGGTCAGGGAGGTCAATGAGAGGGCAGAAGGAACGCTCTCCCCGACAGATCCAGCAGATCCAATGTCATCTAATTTCTATTTCTATTTTCTTTTTCTTTCGCTCACCCATCCATGGATAATAAATAATATCACAGGACACTAATAGCTAATACAGAATATTACACTACACATCATTACATTAGTCTTTGCTATATCAGATAATACAGAATATTACAGTACACATTACATTAGTCTTTGCCTCATCTGAGAAGTCGTGTCTCCGCCGGGGTGAGAGTTTGGTCTCGCCTGCGGTACTTACCCTGAACGATCACGAAGAGGCTGGTCTTCGATTGGCCCAGGAAGTTGCTGGCCTGGCACTCGTACTGCCCAGCATTGGCGTGGGTGACGTTGTGGACCACCAGCTCCAAGCCCCCCTCATCCTGCAGCCACTGCCCGGCGGACTGAGGGCCACGCCACTGTACCTGGGGAAGGGGCTTTCCCACCGCTGAGCACCTGAGGGTGAGTGTAGCCCCCACCTCCACCTCATCAGACCCTGACAGTTGCACCTCAATCGGAGCATCTGCAGAGAGCATCACAAACAGCAGTTAGGATCTGATCCCAGCAGGGGGCGCTTTTTACTGCACAGCACAGCTCACTACAGCACAGCTCACTACAGCTCACTACAGCACAGCTCACTACAGCTCACTACAGCACAGCTCACTACAGCACAGTTCACTACAGCACAGCTCACTACAGCACACTACAGCACAGCTCACTACAGCACACTACAGCACACTACAGCACAGCTCACTACAGCACACTACAGCACAGCTCACTACAGCACACTACAGCACACTACAGCACAGCTCACTACAGCTCACTACAGCACAGCACACTACAGCACACTACAGCACAGCTCACTACAGCTCACTACAGCACAGCTCACTACAGCACACTACAGCACACTACAGCACACTACAGCACAGCTCACTACAGCACACTACAGCTCACTACAGCACAGCTCACTACAGCACACTACAGCACACTACAGCAGTGGTCCCCAACCACCGGGCCGCGGCCCGGTACCGGTCCGTGAGGCATTTCCTACCGGGCCGCAAAGAAAGAATAAATAATTTATATAATTTCCGTTGTATTAATTATTAGAGTCTGAAAGGTGTTTTATTTTGAAAAACAACCGGATTTTCCCCGATGTAACATTCGCCTGTGCCTGTTGACACGTCAAGACCCTTTTCTCGGTCACGTGATATGTTACTCAAAAAACAAGCAAGCAAACTAGCGAAAATGAGTAAGAAACAAACGTCCTTAGAGGCATGCAACTGAAGAGACGTGTGCGCAATCCACAGACTCCACAGCAACGCGAAATCAACTTCAGACTGATCAAAATCATGTCAAAGCAGAAAGCAAGCACCGGTGGATTAAACACAGACCTAACTTCACCAGTGCAGAGGTGGAGGTAGGCTACTGTTGCAGAATGTGTCCATAATGCTTATTTATTTATTCACTTATATTTGCAGTGTTCGTGTAGTGCTTTTTTAGAACATTACGATGCCTCTTAGAAGCATAAATTTAAATGTGAAATGTAATTGTTAATGATTAAAATATTCTCATTTTTAATTTTTATAATTATTTAAATCGGAGGATGTCTGTAGAATTGACGTGAACGCAATCACCAACGGTTTCTCACAAATGAAGCCCTTATAAACAATTTGGCTGATTCACCACTGCTATTTAGCGTTCTTAAATTCTGGTCCAAGTTAAAAACGAATCCCAGATGAGAAAACTTTCATGAATGCCAGAATTGTCTCTGCAGTTCATTTTATACACGGAAGCATAGGTGCAACTCGCGTTCAAATGATAACTCTCCGTTTTATTGGTGGATCAGAAATGAAACTGTGTATTTGATTTGTTTGTGTCAGTCCAGCCCTTTGCATTTCGCCACGGAGGGAGCTTTCACTAAACACAACAGTCATAGGTGTTCGACGTTTTTTTTTCTCCGTCTGTGACATCGCGCCCCCCCGGGAGAGTGTCCGCGCCCCCCACTTTGAGAACCACTTCTTTATAGGAGTATATAAGTACAAGTCAGTACAATGGTGAGTTGTATTTTTCATGCACTTAACATTCGTTTTTATGCCGGTCGCGTTATTTTATTTTTGCTGTATTTATCTGCCGGTCCGTGAAAATAATGCCTACATTAAACCGGTCCGTGGTGCAAAAAAGGTTGAGGACCCCTGCACTACAGCACAGCTCACTGCAGCACAGCTCACTACAGCTCACTACAGCACAGCTCACTACAGCCCAGCTCACTACAGCACAGCTCACTACAGAACACTACAGCACACTACAGCACACTACAGCACACTACAGCTCACTACAGCACAGCTCACTACAGCACAGCTCACTACAGCACACTACAGCTCACTACAGCACAGCTCACTACAGCACACTACAGCACACTACAGCACAGCTCACTACAGCACAGCACACTACAGCACACTACAGCACACTACAACACAGCTCACTACAGGACACTACAGTTCACTACAGCACAGCTCACTACAGCACACTACAGCACACTACAGCACACTACAGCACAGCTTACTACAGCTCACTACAGCACACTACAGCACAGCACACTACAGCTCACTACAGCACACTACAGCTCACTACAGCACACTACAGCACAGCTTACTGCATCACACTACAGCTCACTACAGCACAGCTTACTACAGCACAGCTCACTACAGCACACTACAGCTCACTACAGCACACTACAGCACACTACAGCACAGCTCACTACAGCACACTACAGCACAGCACACTACAACACAGCTCACTACAGCACAGCTCACTACAGCTCACTACAGCACAGCTCACTACAGCACAGCTCACTACAGCACACTACAGCTCACTACAGCACACTACAGCACAACTCACTACAGCACAGCTCACTGCAGCACAGCTTACTACAGCACACTACAGCACAGCTTACTACAGCACAGCTTACTACAGCACACTACAGCACACTACAGCACAGCTCACTACAGCACACTACAGCACAACTCACTACAGCACAGCTCACTGCAGCACAGCTTACTACAGCACACTACAGCACAGCTCACTACAGCACACTACAGCACAGCTCATTACAGAACACTACAGCACAGCACACTACACACAGCTCACTACAGCACACTACAGCTCACTACAGCACACTACAGCACACTACAGCACAGCTCACTACAGCACACTACAGCTCACTACAGCACAGCACACTACAGCTCACTACAGCACAGCTCACTACAGCACAGCTCACTACAGCTCACTACAGCACAGCTCACTACAGCTCACTACAGCACAGCACACTACAGCACAGCTCACTACAGCACACTACAGCTCACTACAGCTCAGCACACTACAGCACACTACAGCTCAGCACACTACAGCACAGCACACCACAGCACAGCTCACTACGCTAATTAGCTGAAACAAATCCTGTGGAGGCCACAATAAGCAAGTATAACTGCACTTAACCTACATGTCAGGCCAGTGGACTCCTCAGTTAGACTGCTATCTGACGCTGGTAGTGCTTTAAGACTGTGACTTTTTGAAGACATAAGGAAAGTAGACTCACAGGGCACAGACAGGGTCACAGTGGTCTGGATGGAGCTCCTTTCAGCAGGGACGCCCCGCATGTGATGCAATGCTCTGCAGGTGATGTTGCGGCCCTCACGCGTGGGGGTGACGGTGACATTTAACTCCAAGGTGCGCATGCTCTCAGTGCCCCTGTGAGTTTCTAACACACCGCTCTCATCCCGCCACTCTAGCTCCGTTTCCTGCCCCGGGTACACGTCCAGCACCTTACAGCTCAGCGTGGCGTCCTTGCCCAGGACCAGACGCTCATGGCCCGATATCACCGGGGCTTCAGGAAACGCTGCGGAACACGAAGACCCACATTAGAGTTCACCCATGAAATTGTGTGGCCACATAGTGCTGGTTATTCAGTAGCGGCAGAGCAGAACTGGAAAAGTCGTGGGATTGTTATGTCTATTCAGTGACACCTAGGCTCTGATGAATAATTTACCATTAAGCAGGCTAAAGCATTTTGAACATTATATTTATGAGTTGCCTGTAACGCTGAAGAGGTTGACTGACTTACAGTACACCTTCACCGTGGCTTGTTTCTGTTTCGAGTCTCCCCCGCATGAAGCTGTGCATATCAGACGGTTCTCGTGATCTCTTTTAACCGACTCGTAGGTAAGGACTGACTCTGAGCCGCGAGTTGTGGTTTTCACGTACATCGGCCTGTCCTCCAAAGCTCTCCAGGAGAACTCGGGAGTGTGCGCGCAGTCCTTCATGGTACACCTCACCTCCTCTTGGTCTCCGACTCTGAACATGGCATTTTTTGGGGACACCTCGACCACAAACGAAAAGACTAAAAAGAGATTAAAATAGAATTGAATGTATTATCCTTGGCTTATTCTATGTATGGTCAAGTTGTGAAGTAGCCTAATTCAGCCTTTTTCTTGCAAAGTTCCATTCATTACGATTAGTCAACATAATTAAATAACACTATTAATGTAGTTGTATATGTCGTGCATTCGTGCATTCTTTACAAAACATGTATCTGTAAGCCTACGTCTTGGGAATGAATTATGTATAAAAGTTCATCTTACCAGTTGCTGGAAAAAATAAAATCCAAAATAGAGCTGGAGCCATTGTATGCGATCGATATTCAGAACGGGTGCCAAAACTCTGAGTGATGATTTACTTCAGGTGGTTCAGACAGGTAGAAGTTTCCAAGTTAGAGTTGGTTCTGCACGCCACCTCTTATTTATACGGTGTTCTCGGGAGATACCCGTCGGGGGCAGTACACAATGAGACCCACACCCCCATAGAAATACCCAAGGTCCCTTGCAGAAATTCCCCTGTGCAGACAATTCCTAACGAGAGCAAAAGGGCCCCCCCTGCTGTTCTAAACAGTATCGCGCTTCCCACTTTTCCCGAGTTCAGAGATCTGCCAGATTTAGGATATTTTACTGATACAGTGTTCCTCCCATACCCCCCCCCCCCCCCCCTTTTCTTTTTACTTTCTCTTTCAGTCCTCATTGTTTCCGAAAATATCACACTGCGCTCGGCATCTTCAAACTCTGAAACAGCCGATGAAGGAAGAAGGAAACAATGACAACCCCACACACTCTCACACACACACACCGCCTCACAACGGCAGACCCATTCAAAATGTGGCAAGATAACTAACAACATAACACAAGGAAACCCTTGTGAGTGGTTAGGGCAACACTTACGGTGTGGTCTACACACAAACACCACAATGGAGCCTTCAGGGGTGGATGTGTTCTTAGTAGCGCACACATATTTGCACTTATTTCTGTTTTCATTTTTCATCTGTTTTTGTTTTAAATGTAAAGCACTTTGAGCTGCATTCTGTGTTTTAAAGGTGTTTTATTTATTGTTACACCATGCTTTTTATTGCTCTTAGCTTGACTGTTCTCTCCCTTGTACGTCGCTTTGGACAAAAGCGTCTGCTAAATGACTAAATGTAAAATAAAGTGTATTATTATTATTTCATCACACCCAGCCATCATTGTCCTCTTCCATCCATCATCTTTAAATAAAGCACGTTTTGGTTTTTTATGTTTTTAAATGTGTCTAAAATGGGTGTTCAGGACATTGTGTCTGATTTCCTGCTTGTGGGTTTTTGACATTTTTGAGAGTTCACACTATCATTCGCCTTGAGTAAGGCAACACACACACTCAACCAGTGAGTGTCGTGTCACACTGCGCTCGGCGTCTTAACTCTGGAACTCAGATGACGGAGGAAGGGAGGCACCACAGAAAATAAACTGCAGTAACCCCTCCCCACACACAAACACACACACACACACACTGCCTCACACCTGCAGACCCATCCAAAATATGGCAAAATAGCTAATAACACAACACAAGGAAACCCTTGTCCTTGAAGTGACTGAAACCTGTTTTCACCAGATATAAGAACCCTAAGAGCAGCTGACTCACGCATTCGGCCCACATCTGGCACAGGTCTGACCCACGTCTGAGCCGGATCAGAGCCCTCCCACAGTACCAATAATAGACCTGGCAGGGTCTGATCTAGGTGTTTTGCAGAGCTCTGATAAGTCTTGCTGAGTGTTCTGATAAGCCTTGCTGAGTGGTTAGGGCACCACTCGCAGTGTGGTCTACAGACCCCACAATTGAGACTTCAGGGGTGGATGTGTTCTTGGTAACTCACACATATTTGCACTTATTTCTGTTTTCATTTTTCATCTCTGTGTTTTAAATGCTTCAAATGTAAAGCACTTTAAGCTGCATTCTGTGTATGAAAGGTGCTATACAAATAAAGTGTATTATCGTTATTAAATCACACCCAGCCATCATTGTCCTCTTCCATCCATCATCTCTAAATAAAGCACGTTTTATTTTGTAATGTTTTTAAATCTCTGGCTCTTGTGATAAAAATGGGTGTTCAGTACATTGTGTCTGATTTCCTGCTTGTGTTTTTTTTTTTTTTACCTTTTTGAGAGGTAACGCAACATTCGCCTTGAGTAGGGCGACACACACACTGAGTGTCTTGTCACTTTGTGCTCGGCGTCTTCAAACTCTGGAAACCAGCCGATGACAGAGGAAGGGAGGCACCACAGAAAATAAACTGCAGTAACCCCTCCACACACACACACACACACCGCCTCACACCGGCAGACCCATCCAAAATATGGCAAAATAGCTAAAAACACAACACAAGGAAACCCTTGTCATTGAAGTGACTGAAACCTGTTTTCACCAGATATCAGAACCTTGAGTCTAGCTGACTTCAACTTTTTATGTTTGTAACACTCTGGCTCTTGTGATTAAGGGGGTTTTGACCTTTTTGGGAGGTCACGCTCAACATTCGCCTTGAGTAAGGCGACACACACACTCAACCAGTGAGTGCCGTGTGCAGCTATAGGCGCAAAGGGTTTTGTATTCTGTGTAGAAATCCAGAGGATGCCATCTTAATGAAAATAATTAAGGAATGCTTGAGAGCGGGGTCTGGTCTATTTATACGTATAGAGTCCTAGTAAGAATAACAAGTAGCAGACATTTTTATTCGAACATAAATAAATAAGTACATCTTAAATACAACTAGTAGACTGCCACATAGAAAATACATTGCGCCATATACTCAAAGCTGGATATCAAATACAAGGCCACCTTAAAATCAGGCCATACAAAATACTGTTACAAATCACTTGTTAATAGACAAATTATGACTATTTCCCCCCAACAATCAATTCAATACAATCATGAAATGTAAGTGACACAATAAACCGTCTGTTGCTTCATTTGTTGATTGATGACTGTTCATCTCATATCTCCCAGGAAGGCAATACGGCTGTTCTGTCGTGGCAGAATATGGGAGATTGAGCTGATATTGATCGGCTCGACTCCAACCGTCGGCCCCTTCCAGAAGTCCCCTCTCATTACTGACCGGAGAGATTTCCTGAACTCC
Organism: Clupea harengus; assembly: GCF_900700415.2. Taxonomy (NCBI): domain Eukaryota; kingdom Metazoa; phylum Chordata; class Actinopteri; order Clupeiformes; family Clupeidae; genus Clupea; species Clupea harengus. Next base: position 17,445,879 of record NC_045161.1, on the reverse strand, counting down.
TCGTTTTTCCACGTGTACAAAAACGGATTGGAAACGAAGAGCGTACAAAAAATGACCCACAGTGAGGCACCGAGAGCGGCTGGCACCTCCACGAAGAATCCCGCCACCAGCGCCCACAGCATGGGCTCCGTGGTGATGAAGAACACGAAGCACACCGCGAGCACATACAGCCCAAGACACTTGTCCTTGCGCGGGAAAGAGTAAGGGAGATTGTTCACGATCTGAAAATGTAAGATACTGACCCGTTTCACGCTGGTTTGAACCCTTCTAAATATTTTGAAGTAGCAGTAAAGTACGACCGCCGTCTGTCCGGTTACCGTACAGGCCAATGTTGAGCACGCGGAAGAGTTTGCCAGGACAGATGTCCCGGCGGTGAAGGATGCTGTAGCAGTGTGAGTGCTCGCGCATCTTTCCGTTTGATACCCAGATGTTGTGAGCCAGGGCATGAGACAGCCCACGGATATGAGCCACGAGCCGCTTATCATCCACTCCGTGTTTCGTCTCTGATAGAGAGACTGGTAGGTGGCGGGCACTTTGGTGATGAGCACGTACCTGTTGACAGCAATGAGAGAGTGAGAGAGCAGAGACGCGGTGATGCCCAGAAACAGCAGGGCTTCTTTGAACGCTTGGTACCACAGCCTCGGTGAGCTCCTAGTTGACAGGATCACCGCCTCGTGAGGCATCCAGAACGCGCACACCAACAAGTTGGCCACGCATCCGTTCACAATAAAGGCATTACTGGCCGTGCGGAGTTTCTTGAAGGTCACGACCAGGTAAACGACCATCAGATTCAGCACGGTGCCCGTCACGCCCATGAACGTGTAGAGAGTGGCGAGGCAGACGCGCGGACCGCGTCCATTATCGCATTCGACCAGTCGCTCCGACTCGTTGGGCATGACTGAATCCGTGCTGTTTGTGGAGAGAATAAGACGAAGAGATAACTTCATGCATCATCTGATATGGCGCCTCTCAGGCGGCGCTACTGAGGGAGAAGCTCGAGCTGGACTGAGCTGTGCTGCGGAGTTGCCTGTGATACTGCAGCTGCCTGCGCTGATGCTGCCGTGAAGACAGCAGCGCAGGTTCAGCGGCGCTGCCCTTGAACTGCGAGCGGATGAAGTGGTCGAGGGTAACTAGCCTCACGACCACCTCATTAATTATTAAAAAATCAACAAACAGCACAGCCGCGTGGACAGGTCATCAGCTATGCGCCCTGTCTACAAAGCCTCGCGTGGTAGGATTATAATAGACACCCATTAAAACGCATCGGCCCCGCGTGTCATTAACGGCTTGTGTTTAACCAGTCCGCCTCATTCATCAAGCCAGAGTTGCGACCGGCTGGGTCAGACAAACTATACTTCTTCATTCTCTAGAAAGGTAATTTCCAATGATTTCCATACATTGTTGGTTACCACTGGAAATACATACCACAAAGTATACATACCAAAAAGCTTGATTTCAACAAGTATTTTTTTTTACCATTAAGATTAAATGGATTATTTGATTACTTTTTCTATTCAAAGTGAAAATGTTTTACAAAGCTGCACATTTCTGCGGACGAGACATTATTTTAACGGTAATCATCTCATCTCAGGAGCGCGTTGAAGGTGTGACTGCGGACACGAGCTCATTGTAGAGCGAGAGCTTTTAGCAGCGCCACTCGTGCGGCAACATGAAAGAGCAGCGCGCGGCCCTAAAGAAAGCCTAATGGCTTCGCGTTCACGCCTGAAGACGGTGGACAGAGAGGATGGCGCTGCGTAGGTGGATAGACTCCGATGATAACTCTGGAACAGAGCTAAAGAACAACACAGAATGAATGCCTAGAGAACTCAGAGGAACTGTTGTAGAAGGCTGGTGTAGTCCAGCTGTGTCAGGGCTCTATATTATAGAAGTTCTTCAGCAATCTCTTTAGGATGATGATGAGGAGCTTGTGATCTTCTCTCCCTTGCCACCCTAAGACCCATACCCAGTGTGCCCTGATGGAGCCTTACTGCCCCATTTACCCCTGTGAGGTCAAACTTCATGGTAGCATGGTTGGCATGGATAGCATGTTCTCAGGTTAAACCTCTTCGGAAACCAAAGCTAAATATTCCATTTGGAATCCTGATGGGTCCACTATTGAGCCCATTAGGGTTCCTCTGGTTCTGTCTGACACTGTAAAGGGTTCCGTCTGGAACCGTGAGGGGTTCCGCTTGGCACTGTGAAGGGTTCTGTCTGTCTGGCGGTTAACTAACCCTTACCCATCTGAGCGGTTAGCTGTGTGTCTCTCCAGTGTCCCTATGTTTGCAAGTCTGCAGTTGGTCTGTGTGTGTCTCTTTCCCGGGTACCTATGTGTGTGTATATGTGTGTGTGTTCTCTGCGTCTCCAGCGATCAGCTTGCTCACACACACACACAAACATGAGGGATTCGTTCTGGTGTGGAAATAATGATCTGAGAGAAAAGGAGCTTTTGTTTTCACACACTGATTTGTTTAAAATTAGTTTTTTTTTTTATTATGATCCCTCCATCTGTAGTCGGGGCACAGTGCAAAACAAATATACTTTAATCATCTGCTTACAAGCCTCTGGATATTCTCATGACAAGCAAAAATACTGATCTAGAGCAATACAGTTAGACCTTTTTACATACTGCTGGAAAATATATATATATACCTCAAACAATATCTTACAGCTATTCTCTGTATATTCCAAAGAGGTAGAATACTTCAATCAGTAAGAGTCCCCAGCCTAAATCTATACGCATGGACAACACCCGCACAGGGACACAGACAGGAATGGACAAAACCCACACGGGGACACAGACAGGAATGGACAGAGCGCCACCACAACAGGGAGCCAACAAACACTTTGCTGCCGTTGTCATGGTTTCTGTCGTTGTGTCTTCCCCCTTCAGACACAAAGTGTAGAGTGCAGCTGAAACTCGTGTGTGTGTGTGAGAGTACGGTGGAGGTGTCTGTGACGGTTTAGAAGGACACGAGACAGGGTTACTGTTTAAGGTGTGTGTGTGTGTGTGTGTGTGTGTGTGTGTGTGTGACTGGCAGGTGATTCTAGCCCCGATGCATTTGTTCTGTCCTGCGGGGGCGCTTTAGAAACACACACACACACTTCACCGGGTTTTAGTCAGACATAAAACACACGAGAGATCCCTCACACACAAACACACAAACAGTGTTTCCGTCTCTGTCCTGCTTGCACATTCACGTCAGAAAACCAAAAAAAGAAAAGCAGCATTCGTCATCAAAGCTGGTTTAAAAAGTAGTCCTCTTCTGGGCCCATGTTATATAAAGACCTGTGTATCACAAAGTATGTGTGTGTGTGCTATATAAAGACCTGTGTATCACAAAGGGTTGTGAGAGACGGCTAAAAATATACTGCACTCAATTTAAGGCCCAAGCTGGGGGACATGCTACTGGTGTTCGAGCTACATTATCAAAGATTGTGTGTGTGTGTGTGTTTGTACTGACAAGACAATCTCTGCTGTTTGAGCAACATCATAAAGAGCTGTGAGGGGGAGACAGTAATGAGAACATGTGTGTGTGTGAGAGTGTGTGTTTGTGTGAGAGAGAGACAGAGTGTGCTTGTGTGAGAGACAGTGTGTGTGTGTGTGTGTGAAAGAGAGGATCAGATGAGTGTGTAATGGTGGGATGGGGGAAGTGTGTGTGTGTGTGTGTGCAGACATGAGTGTGTGTTGGGTCTGCAGTCTGGTTTTCAGTCACATTACAGTTGCTGGTGTCTAGAGCACCCCCCCACCACACACACACACACAGCCCCAGGAATATACAGTAGATGGGGAAAATCAGGCGCTATGAAGAGTAACTCGCTAGCTCTCCCAGTCTCTCCACTACAGGCACACCACACACACCTTTTCAACAACTCCTCAAAAACGCACTCACACACTCACTGTCTGTCACACACCCTCAAAAACACCCCCAGCCTGGGACAACCTGCCTTGATAAGGAGCAATGACCTAATGTGTGCTACTCAGACACAAGGTCACACACACACACACACACACACACACACACACACACACACACACACACACACACACACACACACACACACACACACACACACACACACACACACACACACACAATGTTATAACAAACACATCATTCCAATGACAAAAAAATAAAGCATTTACACAAACATGACTAGCAACATGATGCCAAGCAAATGGAGGAAGTGTATTAGCAGAGTGCAGATAAAGTCTTAGAAAATCCCTTTGAAAAATGACAAATGTCCTCTCCGTAAGAGAAGCGTGTGCTTGATCACCACACTCCACAGAAAACCAGAGTGGGTGGGGGGGCACTCCGCATCCCCCCTCTCCTCATAGTCCCCGACCATTAGCTCCAGGTGTGTGTGTGTTTTGAGGTTATATTCATTATCTTATAGTAAAAGTGACAGAAGAGAGGGTGATTGAAAAAGGGTCCTGTTCCTGTGTGTCTGCAAAAGAAAGAGCATAAGTGTGTGTGTGTGTGTGTGTGTGTGTGTGTGTGTGTGTGTGTGTGTGTGGTGGGGGGGGGGGGGGCAAACGTCAGAGTCCAGGTTCAGGTCAGCATTGAGTAGCCATTTGGATTTGGATTCTTCATAGCAGTCCATGTGTGAATCCACTGGTTGGTGGGTATGTCCTGGGTCCACAGGTCAGTCGGTGTGTGTGTGTGTGTGTGTGTGTGTGTGTGTGTGTGTGTCCGCGCTCAGCTTAGGGTGGCAGCTTTAGTACTGAACATATTCAGACTGAAGGGACTGCAGGAGAGAAACAAAACAGAGGTTACAGACAGAACACACCACACATATACACCCCCCCTCCCCACACACACACACACACACACACACACACACACACACACACACACACACACACACACACACACACACACACACACACACACACACACACACACACACACACACACACACACACACACACACACACACAGAGATAAACATAAACCTGACATTTTATATATGGAAAACTGGTGATGATAAAATAGGAAAATCATGGTAAAACAACAGAAAACTCTAAACTGCTCAAGACATTCACATACTTTCAAGCAGCATTGTATATATATATATATACAGCGGGTAAAATAAGTATTGAACAAGTCACCATTTTTCTCAGTAAAAATATTTCCAAAGGTGCTATTGACATGAAATTTTCACCAGATGTTGGTAACAACTCAAGTAATCAATACATACAAAGAAACCAACACAAATAAATTCAGAAATTAAGTTATGTGTATTAATGTGAAATAACACAGGGAAAAAGTATTGAACACATGAAGAAAGGGATGTGCAAAAAGGCATGGAAAGCCAAGAAAACTACTGAAATCTATCAGTAATTAGAAAGCAATCCAGCCCCTTGTCAGTGCAAATTAATATCCCAACTGATGCCCTATAAAAAGGTGTCTCATTACCAAGGTGTCACACAAGAAAAATCTCATGATGGGTAAAAGCAAAGAGCTCTCTCAAAACCTTCGTAACCTTCTTTTTGCAAAACATACTGATGGCATTGGTTACAGACGCATTTCTAAACTTCTGAATATTCAAGTGAGCACTGTTTGGACCATAAGCCAGAAGTGGAAAGAACATCATTTCACCATAAACTGGCCACGACCAGGTGCTCCTCGCAAGATTTCTGACAGAGGAGTGAAAATAATTATCAGAAGAGTTGTCCAAGAGCCAAGGACCACAGTGGAGAGCTTCAGAAATACCTGGAATTTGCAGGTACAGTTGTTTAAAAGAAAACAATAAGTAATGCACTCAACCGCCATGGCCTGTATGCACGCTCACCACATAAGACTCCATTGCTGAAGAAAAAGCATGTTAAAGCTCGTTTAAAGTTTGCAGCACGACATTTGGACAAGCCTGTGAAATACTGGGAGAATATAGTCTGGTCAGATGAGAGCAAATTTGAACTCTTTGGATGCCATAATGCACACCATGTTTGGAGGACAAATGGCACTGCACATCATCCCAACAGTGAAGTTTGGAGGTGGGAACATCATGGTGTGGAGCTGCTTTTCAGCTAACGGTACTGGCAAACTTCACACAATTGAAGGAAGGATGAATGGAAAAATGTACCGAGACATTCTTGATAAAAATCTGCTGCCATCTACCAGGATGATGAAGATGAAACGACGGTGGACATTTCAGCAAGAAAGTGAACAGCCAAGGAAACTCTCAATTGGTTTCAGAGAAAGAAAATAAAGCTGCTAGAATGGCCCAGCCAATCAACTGACTTGAATCCAATTGAAAATCTATGGAAAGAACTGAAGATCAGAGATCATAGAAGAGGCCCAGGGAACTTTCAAGATTTGAAGACTGTTTGTGTGGAAGAATGGGCCAAAATCACACGTGAGCAATGCATACGACTAGTTTCTCCATACAGGAAGCGTCTTGAAGCTGTCATTACCTATAAAGGCTTTTGTACAAAGTATTGAATAAATATCAGTAAGCGTGTTCAATACTTTTTCCCTGTGTCATTTCACATTATTATACATAACTTAATTTCTGAACGTGTTTAATTTGTATGTATGGGTTACTTGGGTTGTTACCAACATCTGGTGAAAATTTCATGTCAATAGC
>NC_045161.1:17419291-17434291 GCF_900700415.2 Clupea harengus | reverse complement strand
TATAAATACAAGTCCTGAAGACTGATTAGAACGATTTTCATCCGAGGAAATATCACGCCTGTCACTAGCCGCCGTTACGGTGAAATACACAACTGTCGTCACTAGCCGCTGTGGGGTTGTGTGTGCGTGGGGGGGGGGGGGGGGGGGGGGGGGGAGGGTCTCGGCAGACACAGGGGGGATGCGTGTAGAGTGTGTGAGAGGACAAATGCAAGCACTGGCCGCTTTAGGATAGAAACGGGTTACGTAACACAACATCAGACCATACAATAGAAGCGTTGCGCTTTTTAAGGTATATCGATAAATTCGATATATTTTCCTACCAGCTGGGTGGCACGGAGTGTGTGAAGCTGTGACCTGCAGCGATGAGTGAGACATCAGTACACACACTGCTCCTCTGATCACCCTAGCAGTGTGTGTGTGTGTGTGTGTGTGTGTGTGTGTGTGTGTGTGTGATAACAGGGCGAAACACACCTCAGCACGTATGTGTGTGATAGAAGTGGAAGAAGACAATGTACACACACACACTCCCCTAGCATCAACAGCAGCATGGAACAGCGGTAGAGCCGACATTAGTGGGGTTAAAGCCCTCCACCCCAACCACAGGGCTGTTTAGTTTAACACTGATCGTCATAAGAGATGAGTTTAGTATGAAACAGACATGATATCCTCAATTCACACACAGGCACACACGCACGCTCACGCACACGCACAGGAGAAAAGGACAACCGGAGTACTAGCATAGTGGTGCATACACTCAAACACAAAAACACACAACCAGTCACACACACACTGCAAATACACATACACACACACACCCACCCATAGTCACACACACACACACACACACACACACACACACACACACACACACACAACCAGACACACACACACTGCAAATACACATACACACACACACTGCACATACACATACACAAAGTGTTGGTCAGTTGGAGGGCAAAAGTGTAAGACATTTAAAATGAGAGATGGGACACACAGGTGAGATCAGAAGTCAGAGGACAGCGCATTACGGACACAGTGTGTGTGTGTGTGTGTGTGTGTGTGTGTGTGTGTGTGTGTGTGTGTGTGTGAGAGAGAGAGAGAGGGGTGAGTGTGTCTAGGGTATGAGTGTAAGAGATGTTGAGTGTGTGTGAGAGAGAGAGGTGAGTGTGTGCAGGGTATAAGTGTGTAAGAGGCGAGTGTGTGTGAGGGATGTAGAGTTTGTGTGTGAGTGTGTGTGTGTGTGTGTATATAAGGGATGTGTGTGCATGTGTGTGTGTGAGGAATGCAAAGTGTGTGTGTGGGAGAGAAGTGAGTGTACGAGTGGTAAGCATGTATGGGAGGTGTGTGTGAGTGATGAGAGTGTGTGTGTGTGAGAGAGAGAGATGAGAGTGGGTGTGAGAGAAAGAGAGATGAGAGTATGTGAGGGAGAGAAATTAGTGTGTGAGAGATGAGTGTGTGTGTGAGTGATGAGAGATGAGAGTGTGTGTGAGAGATGTTGATAGTGTGTGTGTGAGAGAGAGATGTTGATAGTGTGTGTGAGAGAGATGAGAGTGTGAATGAGTGATGAGAGTGTGTGAGAGATAGATGACAGTGTGTGAGAGAGAGATGACAGTGTGTGAGAGAGAGATGAGAGTGTGTGAGGGAGAGAGATCAGAGTCTTGTGAGCAAGAAAGATGAGAGTATGTGAGGGAGAGAGATGAGGGCAGAGATGAGTGTGTGAGAGAGATGAGTGTGTAAAAAAGGTGAGTGAGTATGACTGAGTGAGTACACAAAGATTAAGACAGAGATGCTGCTGCTGTGGGGTGTGTGTGTGTTTTTTTGTGGGGACTTACGGGGATCGATCGGCTGAGGTAGCGGCCTGCGGAGACCCCCAACCCGGTGAACCCTGAACCTCGCTGCTCAGGGGGGGCCAGCCGGCCAGGGGAGGGGGGCTGGGAGGAGGAGGAGCTCTTGCTGGTGATGGGTGTGGCCTGAGCAGGAGAGGGGGGGTTGGAGGCGGAGTTGTACTGATTGTTGTTGTTGATCTCGTAGTTGTAATTGCGTGTGGCGTTAGCGGAGCCGTAGCTAAGGAAGGCACTGCGGGAGGGAGGCGGGGAGGAGGAGGAGCTGGAAGAGACGGCATGGGCGCCACATTGGGCTGGTCTGTCCTCAGAGCCTTCACGCAGGTTGCCGAGGGAACTTGCTAACCTGCAGCTTATGGAACTGGATGGAGAGGAATATACACACACACACACACACACACACAGGGCAGGCGAGGAGGGGTCAACAACACCGTCACAATACACCCACACACATACGCACACACACACACGCACACACACACACAGGGCAGGCAACATGGGAGGAGGGGTCAACAACACCGTCACAATACACACACACACTCAGAGGCAAACGTATTGGCTCTGGTCCCATCTGAGACAAGAGTTTCAGACTCACACAATCAGAGGTGACATCACGGAACTGACTGAGAGGGCACCTTGTGTGTGTGTGTGTGTGTGTGTGTGTGTGTGTGTGTCTCTCCCATGTGTATGCGTGACACGGCAGACTTCAGCAAACTGTGAAATTCTATACCCTAAGTCACTGTGTAGACTGGTGTGTTTCTTCCCTGAAAGAGCCCTGTCTCCTGAGTTCCCCCCCACATGTGCTACAGCCATCTTTGTGTATCTGTAGAAAGGGACCGACACTTACACACCTTTCTCTCACTCTCCAACTAACCCTCTTTCATGTCTTTCCATCTTGTTCTGTCTGTCTGTCTGTCTGTCTGTCTGTCTGTCTGTCTGTCTGTCTGTCTGTCTGTCTGTCTGTCTGTCTGTCTGTCTGTCTGTCTGTCTGTCTGTCTGTCTGTCTGTCTCTTTCTTTCTTTCCTCTCCCTCCCTCCCCCCCATCTCCCCTAACCTCAGAGGTCACAGAGGGGCAGGACCACAACCAGAGGGCTGACATCAGAGACGACACGAGAACACAAGAGACACAGGAAACAGAGAACAGAAACAGAGAGAGAGAAAGAGAGGAGTTATATGATCAGAAGTCCAGAAGGCAAGAAAAACTATGAGAAGAAAACAACAGAGTTAGGAAGCTGATACTCCACTGGCTGTGAGAGAGAGAGAATGAGGGAGGGGGAGAGAGAGAGAGAGAATGAGGGAGTAAGAGTAGGTGAAAGGAGGAAAAGAGAGAGGGAGAGTGCTCACCTCTCTGAGGTTAGGGGAGAGAGAGAGAGAGAGAAAGAATGAGGGAGTAAGAGTAGGTGAAAGGAGGAAAAGAGAGGGGAGAGAGCGAGAGAGAGAGAGAGAGGGATGAGTGTTCAGCTCTCTGAGGTTAGGGGAGAGAGGGGGGGTGAGTGCTCACCTCTTGATATTGGTGCTGGAGGAGAGGGAGGTGCGGCTGATCCTCTTGGCCGAGGCTGAGGAGGACGACACCTTCGAGGCCTTCAGAGGAGATGCGGGGCCCTGAACACCTCCCACAGGGTTCATCCTGCTGCACACACACACACACACACTAATGTTAATACCCAGTGGCATATTTGGGGGCCAGTACAGACTCATACATCTGCATAGCCACACACACACTCAAACGTAGGTGTGTGTGTGTGAGAGAGAGAGAGTGAGAGTGTGTGTTTATGTGAGAGAGAGAGTGTGTGTGTCTGTCTTTTAGGACAATGGATGCACAGAAGCTTTCCCTCCCATCCTCTCCTTTCGCTGGCACACACACACTCTTTCCTGCCCCATGCATGAGAGGTGAGGGGAGTGGGTGGTCTAGCCTAGCTGAGAGCCTCTCCATGTCTCCTCTTTTGTGTTAAGTTAATTAAGGGCCAGGCTCTACACACACACACACACACACACACACACACACACACACACACACACACACACACACACACACACACACACACACACACACACACACACACACGGGTGCTTCAAGTGCAGCTCTCAGGATGAGCAAAAATAGGAAGCACCTCTGCTCCAACCCTACTGAGCACGCTCAAACCGGCTCTCCTACAGGCCTACTGAGCGCGCTCAAAACAGCTCTCCTACAGCCCTACTGAGCATGCTCAAAACGGCTCTCCTACAGCCCTACTGAGCATGCTCAAAACAGCTCTCCTACAGCCCTACTGAGCATGCTCAAACCGGCTGTCCTACAGCTGTGGGAGTAGGGTACCTTAACAGCAATGTCACTAGAAGGGTCATTACCAAACATGTGTGTGCTTGTGTGTGTGTGTGTGTGTGTGTGTGTGTGTGTGTTCGTGCACGTGTGTGTGTGTGCGCGTACGTGCACTGTGCAGATATACCCACAAAAACATCAACACCAGAGAGAGATAGGGAGAGAGAGATAGAGATAGAGGGAGAGAGATAGAGAGAGACAGAGCGGGAGAGATGGAGGGAGAGAGACAAAGAGAGAGACAGAGGGAAATAAATAGTACCTGAAAGGCTGGGATGGTGACCTGGTGTGCAGTTTCATGTCCTCAAGCCTGTAAAGAGACACATAGTCAGATAGTGTGTGTGTGTGTGGCCATGTCTGGTGACATAACCATGGTTACATGATCTGAAGAGAAAGAACCAAGAGCCAGCAAAAGATACCAGAAACAGACAAAGAACGCACACACGCGCACACACACGCACGCACACGCACACACGCACACGCACGCACACATACAAAGAAAGGAAGAAGGAAGAGTTAAACATCAGACAGCTTCAGGAGAAAGTGAGAGGTGGAGGAGAACCAGAGATAGAACATGAGAGGAGAACCAGAGATAGAACATGAGAGGAAGAGAACGAGAGATAGAACATGAGAGGAAGAGAACGAGAGATAAAACATGAGAGGAAGAGAACCAGAGAACCAGAGACAGAACAGACAGTAATTGCAGAGTACACCTGTCCACAGCCACAAAAAAAGTAGCAATGTCTGTTGCCATGCCAACCTATTTTCAGCACAGTCTTGCTGCATCGTGAGCTCTGTTCTCCTACTGTTCTCCTGTTCTCCGAGCCTTAAACCATACTACTTGCACGCTCTCATTTAAAACACACACGCACACCTCCATCTTACATACCCTCTCTAAAACTCCCTCAATCACACACACATTTTTTTTACTGTCTCTGTCACTCATGTGTGTGTTTTAACTCTCTCTCTCTCACTCACTCACTCACTCTCTCGTTTGTGTGTGTGTGTGTGTGTGTGTGTGTGTGTGTGTGTGTGTGTGTGTGTGTGTGTGTGTGTGTGTGTGTGTGTGTGTGTGTGTGTGTGTGTGTGTGTGTGTGTGTGTGTGTGTGTGTGTGTGCTCTCTCTCTCTCTCTCTCTCTCTCTCTCTCTCTCTCTCTCTCTCTCTCTCTCTCTCTCTCTCTCTCTCTCTCTCTCTCTCTCTCTCTCTCTCTCTCTCTCTCTCTCTCTCTCTCTCTCTCTCTCTCTCTCTCTCTCTCTCTCTCTCTCGTGTGTGTTAACTGTCTTTCATCTGTTTGTGTGTGTTTTAACTCACTCTTGTGTATGTATGTATGTGTGTGTGTGTGTGTGTGTGTGTGTGTGTGTTTTTAACTCTCTCTCTCTCATGTGTGTTTACTGTCTTTCTTCTGTTTGTGTGTTTTAACTCTCGTGTGTGTGTGTGTGTGTGTGTGTGTGTGTGTGTTGTTTGTTTGTTTGTTTTTAACACCTCATTTGTGCCTATTCCAAAGTTTGCTGGTCAGTAGCTAGGCAACTCAATCTCGCCTGCTGATTGGCTCAGTGGCTGTGATAGTGGGTGCCGATTGGCTGTTGTGCGTGGGGTTGGTGTGGTCTTACCTAAGGGCTCCTGTGGTTGCTGATCTGGGCTGGCGACGCCCCTTTAAGGCACGAAGTTTGTCTCCTTGAGTCATACAGAAGCCATTCTCCTCAGAGTCATTCTGTAACACACAACACTGCTGTTACACACACACACACACACACACACACACACACACGATCCTGAGAGAGACCATAAGAGACTCACTAGCATCTGACCCGCTAGAGTCGGACCTGCTAGCATCTGACCCGCTACCATCGGACCCACTAAGACCTAGATCTGCTAGGACCTGACTTGCTACAATCTGAACCCACTAAGACCTTAATCCGCTAGCATCTGACCCACTAGCACCTGACCCGCTCGCATCTGACCCACTAGCACCTGACCCGCTAGCACCTGGCACATTTGATCCACTAGGCTTGCCATCCGGGTGAATAGATGCCCACTGCCTTTTTTTGGGGCCCACACACACACACACACACACACACACACACACACACACACACACACACACACACACACACACACACACACACACACACACACACACACACACACACACACCTCCTCCATGCGGTTGGCGCTGTGGGACTTGAAGATGGAGCTGCGCAGGCTCATGTCGTCAAGGCTGGAGATGAGGTGGCCCATGCCCCGGTCCTCCAGCACCCTCTGCTGGTGCTCTGCGCGCTGCAACTCCCCTTGCTGCCACAAGAGGGCCTGCTTTCTGAGGAGGACACGACACATGAGATCACGTGAGAGCTGCTCAATTCAAGGGCCCGAAAAATAAGAGGGAGAGAGGAATAGAGAGAGAGGGAGGAAAGTGTGTGTGTGTGTGTGTGTGTGTGTGTGTGTGTCTGGAGTGAGTCCGAGTTAGTCAAGGACATGACTTTACTTGGCCTGATCTTACTCCTGAGTTCTGGATGACTAAACCAAAAGGAATGCGTGTGTGTGTGTGTGTGTGTGTGTGTGTGTGTGTGTGTGTGTGTGTGTGTGTGTGTGTGAGACCACTTGCTAAAACAGAACCTACAAGGTTGCTGTTAGAACTGTCACTTTTTTCAAAAGTCAAGTTTGACCGTGATCAAACAAACATTCTCTCCCTCAGTAAACATCGCTATGATAATGTGTGTGTGTGTATGTTGTGTGTTAGTTGTGTAGAATGTCTGGATTTCTCAGCTGTACTAAATGTGGAAAAGGTGTGTGTGCCTGCATCTAGTGTCCATGGTAATGGTGATGTCACTCACTCCTCCAGGAAGTGCTGCTGAGGTCCGATGATGGAGCCGGGCCGACAGATGCGTATCCAGGCGATGGATTCCGCTGCCGTGAAGCGATAGTGTTTCATCAGGTAACAGCCAATCAGAGTGCCTGTACGACCCAGACCAGCTACACACAGACGCGAGGATGAAGTGTTATTTAGTGTTCTGGTGTAGAAAAATTCAAACATACACATGGCCAAAATGACACACACACACACACGCACAAGGCTCTAAGTTGCGGGCCAAGAATCTTTGGATTGTAAAACACAGATGGTCTTCTAGTCACAATTACTCTGCAGTAATTAGGTGTAGGTCGTTTGTTTACAGATGATAAAAACATTCCAGAACTGCATTGTTCCACTAGGTTGACTTTTCTCACTGGTGTTCTTATCTCCATCCTCTTCTCTGGTCGTCTCCCTGTGCTTTTCCACACAAGGGTTTAACTAAGGGCAGGAAAATGGAATTAAGGGCACTAAGTGTGATATTGCACTATAACATGATTTCTTTGTCATGTTTGGGTTCATTGGAATACAGTGGTCTCAGTCCAGCAGCTGAATAGATTCGTTACATCTCAGAATCATGGGAATTGTGGTCTCTATAGGCAGTAGGCAACCCAGCTCTGGAGGTGTGATCCCCATCAGTGTAAACACACACACACACACACACACACACACAAAATTCTATGTGATGAATTATTACTAAGCCACATATATATATATTATATTATATTACTAAGGCTGAGTTCTTAAACTGAGTGGAGTCAGATTAATTAGGTTTACCAAGACAGGGTCCTTTAATAATGTATTGTATTTCAGCAAAGCGCAGAAAGACGCACACGCAGAAACCTTCCAATTCGGTCGTGGTCTGGAAAGTGGTTCCTTGCACACACACACACACACACTCTATTCTTTGGAAGGTGACCCACAGTGGGAAACAGAGAGCAGGCAGGGGCCGTGAGAAGCTCTCTAATCACAACCTCACACTGATACTCCACACACTCACACTGACACTCACAGTCCACACACACACACACACACACACACTCTCCACACACTGATACTCCACACTGAAACTCCACACACACACACACACACACACACACTGACACGGCACACACACACACGTATACTGACTAGACACACACACACACACACTGTGAACACACACACACAATCTCAGTGAAACTCCTGACAAGCTACATACACAGCAATCGGTGTGTTCAGAAGTACAGCTGACCAGTGTGTGGAGTGTGTGACCAATCGATCAAAAGATCATCACCCCGTCCGAATAGTATATCGGCTTCAATAGGGCACCGACAAACGCACACACTGCAAACACACACACATAGCAAAAACATAGCAAACACATACACACACCGCAAACTCACACCACAAACACACATATTCAGCAAACTGCAACCAGCAACCAGAGACACACCTTTGCAGTGTATGGCCACAGCCACGTCAGTGCTCTCGCACACACACACACACACACACACACACACACACACACACACCTTTGCAGTGTACGGCCACAGCACCGTCAGTGCTCTCACAGATGTGCAGGAAGCGGCGCATGATGATATCACTGGGGGTGGAGCCATCCACGAAGAAGAGGTCGTAGTGGTCCAAGCCAGCGTCCGTGAAGCGCTTGGCGTCGTAGATCTTCTTGTTCAGCCGGATCACCGTGGTTACGTTGTGCTTGCGGAAGTAGGGAAAGTAGGCCTCTGGAGCGTGGAGAGGGTAGCCTGGGAGAGAGGGAGGAGGGAGGAGGGGAATCACACACTCATGTCTGAACGAAGTCAGCCTGATGTGCTAAATGCCCTGGACAGAGAGAACCCGTCCCAGAGGGCAGAACCCGTCCCACAGAGGGCAGAACCCGTCCCAAAGAGGGCAGAACCCGTCCCTCAGAGGGCAGAACCCGTCCCAAAGAGGGCAGAACCCGTCCCACAGAAGGCAGCTGCTGTTAGCCAGTGCCTGTTCACATGACAATGCCTCCCCCTGCTGGACAAACACTGGAAATACAGCTTAGAGGAAGATCCCCCTTCTCATAACAGAGGTGTCAGCTGCAGCGCCACACAGTGGTGTGGAGGACCAAGCCAACCAGGAGAACAGCAGTAGCAATAAACAAACAAACAAACAAACAAACAAACAAACAAACAAACAGCCAGGGCTGGCAGGACAGCAGAAATCATGATTGACAGCAGGACTCATGATTGACAGCTCTGCTCACCGTTCTCTACTTTACTCTTGGGGTGGGGGCCGCTGAACGCCAGGAACTTCTCCGGGAGGATCCAGTTAAAGTCGCCATTTTCCACCCTCTGATGGGAGAGAGAGACAGAGAGAGATGGAGAGAGAGACAGAGAGAGAGGGAGAGAGAGGAAGGGAGAGAGACAGGGGGAGGGAGGGAGAGAGGGAGCAAGAGAGAGAGGGAGAAAGAGTAAGAGATTTCTCATATTTGAATCAGCATGAGGGCAATGTTGCCTTGATTACTACTTGATTACCACTTATCTGATCACATGAGGGGCCACTGGCCACACACACTGCCCTCCAGAAGTCACATTTTACATCATGTGCACAAGAGAGTGTGTGTGTGTGTGTGTGTGTGTGTGAGGGTACATGAGCGTGTGTGTGTGTGTGTGAAAGAGTATGTAAGTGTGTGTGTGTATCTGTGTGTTAGTGAGAGTATGTGAGTGAGTGTGTGTGTGTGTGTGTACATGAGCGTGTGTGTGTGAGAGAGAGAGTATGTGTGTGTGTGTGGGTACGTGTGTGTGTGTGTGTGTGTGTGTGTGAGTGATTCTAGCCATTGGGGAGAGCATGTTCTGTGTCTGTTTTGATATTTAGTTCATAATAGAAAGATTAGAACTTCAGCAGTCTGTCATTAGTGTGAAAACTGCAGTTTTCACCCACTGATACACACACGCACGCAGACACACACGCACATTACATAACCAATCTGATGAATTCTGAATGGACCCTAACTAGGGGCACCCTGCTGGGAGCTACAATGAGAGAGGGAATTTGTGTGTGAGTGAGTGCATTACCACATATACACACACACACACACACACACTCAATTCCAGTACACCCTCCCACCAACTCCTTAAAAACTTGTACCCCCAGTATCTCCCCAGTATCCCGTTGTTCTTCAGTCCTCTGCATGGCCATTTAAGCTGTAATCTGTGAGAAATGTAACAAACTTTTTAGCAAACATTCCTGTGAGTGTGTGTGTGTATTACCTCGTAGTGCTCGTACTCATTAACGTCGAAGGTCTCAAACTGGAAGAACCCGTGCTGTAGAGCCTAGAACACACAGAATCACAGGAAACTTAGTTTACAGCACACACACACACACACACACACACACGCGCGCACATACACAAACACGCACGCACACGCACACACAGACACACACACGCGCAAGCACGCACGCACACACACACATGCACAGAGGAAGCTGGCTGTATCCTCTGGTTCTGGTTCACTGTGTTTGGGATGTGGAGTTGGTGACGGGGCAGAGAGTGACGCGTTGTGACGTGTGTGACACATTAAACTCAGACAGACAGCGTGTTACACTAAGCAATTACACTGCCTAACAAGGGCCTGATGAGGGCCTAACGAGCATCTAACATTTACATTTACATTTACATTTAGTCATTTAGCAGACGCTTTTATCCAAAGCGACTTACATATGTGCGACTTACAATGTATACACATTTTACATTTTACATTTACACTGATGGCACACTGCACATCAGGAGCAATTAGGGGTTCAGTGTCTTGCTCAAGGACACTTCGACAGGGAATCGAACTAGCAACCTCCTGATTACTAAACGACTTCTCTACCACTGTACCACTGTCGCCCCATCTAACGAGTGAGGGACAGCAGACAGTCACCCTAATCACACACAGCTGCAAGCCCAGTCTAACAGAGAGACAGTGTGTATACACAAGACACACAGGACTTGCCCACACACACGCATGCAGACACACATGCACGCAGACACACGCACGCAGACACGCACGCACACACACGAGCTGCTTCAATTGAGAAGATCAGACACTCAAAGTTCACACACGCTCAGACACAAATACAATGGCATGCCTAAACCAGGTGGTGATGATGGCTGCTTTTGTGCTTTGTGTGCGTGTGTGTGAATAAGGTATAGAGTGGGGAGCAGTGGTCTGTGACAGTTCTGTCAGGTTGGTTATGTAACTGTTCCCTCAGCAGACAGGTTTGATAGAGCCATTGCACACACACACACACACACACACACACACACACACACACACACACACACACACACACACACACACAGACACACACACTCCCTCATGTGTGTCTGGTAATTGGACTGTGGGATTAGAGCAGAAGGCCACTGGTGTAGGGATATCAGGTTACTGACACACACATATACACAGACATATACACACACACACACACACACACACACACACACACACACACACACACACACACACACACACACACACACACACACTCTCTCAATTCCAGTACACCCTCCCACCAACTCCAAACCAAACAAGTCTTACCATTGAAGATCTTTTTTTTTCTTGAAAACTTTAAGTGCACGGCAACGTTCGTTATAAAACTATCTACATAGTCCAACCATCGAGGTTTAATCCATGTTGTTGTGGAGAAAGAGGATGGCAGCAATCATATTTCATTAAAACTTCACACCGACACACACATATACACAGACATATACACACACACACACACACACACACACACTCTCTCTCAATTCCAGTACACCCTCCCACCAACTCCTTAAAAACTTGTACCCCCAGTATCTCGTTGTTCTTCAGTCCTCCGCATGGCCATTTTAGCTGTAATCTGTGAGAAATTTAACAAACTTTTTAACAAACATTCCTTCCCTAGCACTGGATCCAGGTGTGCCCAGGTGTGCCGTGTCTGTCTGTAGCTCCGTGTCTGTCTGTAGACACAGCCCCGTGAACCAGCCTCCGATGTAAATCACCCGTATGTTTCTCAAATGGGGGTTTATAAAACAGCCTCTTAGTGAGGAGGATTCTGGCCCAGACTCTTCTGACCACCTCCATGCCTTCACCCCTCCCAGCACAGACTGGTGTCTGACCTTCATGGACAACATGCAGAGAGACCCCTTATTCTGGTGATCAAAGAAACAATACCATCCCTATGAGAGAGAGAGAGAGAGAGAGAGAGAGAGAGAGAGAGAGAGACAGACAGAGAGGGGAGGTAGAGGAGAGAGAGAGAGGGGAGGGGAGGTAAAGGAGAGAGAGGGAGAGAGGGGGGAGAGGTAGAGGAGGGAGAGAGACAGAGAGGGGGGGAGTGAGAGAGAGAGAGGGAGAGGAGACAGAGAGAGAGGGAGGGAGGAGTTGGAAGGATGCATGGAGGAATGTGTTTAAACATTCTTTGTGTGGTCTGACTGGGCGAGTTTGTCAGCGTCAGGAGTAAGAGAGATGAGATCACACCGATACTCAGCAGAGGAACAACATCTGATCTAAATTTAGCTTTAGAAAACACTCAGGAATGCTCTGCCTGTGCCATTAAACCACAATATAAACTTCACGCGTACACACACACACACACACACACACAACATATATACATCTCTTTCTATCTCACACACACACACACTAGAGGGTGGATCGGGCCGAATTTTTCTGTCCAAGCCTGGCCCGTGTCCGACAGAGTAGTGCCCGAGCCCGGCGGGCCCGAGACCGACAGCCGTTCAAATATTTTGTCTGAACCCGACCTGAGCCCGACGGGAGTCAATGTCTCAACTAATACTAATGACACATTTACGTATAGCCTGCCTTTATTAAACTCGGGCATCAACAGATAAATGCACTTGCTCACACAAACAAGCGCTGGTAAACGCACAAGCGCGCACAAGAGGGCAAATAAGCATATTTAAATGAAATTATTCACATTGCAAGAACAGAATGAAATAGCCTACACATTACACACGCATCTGCTATGCCTAAATAAAACTCACGTTATATGCTACACCAGAGGAGGCACAACAAACAAGTCTTACCATTGAAGATCTTTTTTTTTCTTGAAAACTTTAAGTGCACGACAACGTTCGTTATAAAACTATCTACATAGTCCAACCATCGAGGTTTAATCCATGTTGTTGTGGAGAAAGAGGATGGCAGCAATCATATTTCATTAAAACTTCACACTTCTTACATTGAACATATCCAACAGCCTCATTATAATCCGCATCGACTACTAAGGAGAAATATCTCCATACAGTAGATTTCCCTTCGTTTAGTATCGTTTAAAACTCTCCAGATGACCGTTTGTTTTTAACTTCCTCAATGATGCCAGTTTGCCGCCTGTAATCGCGTTGTCACACCTAGGACATAAACAAATTCCCGCCACAGGAAGAAGGCTGTTATCCTAAATGTGATTTATGTTATTCTCAAAAACGAATTTCTGCATTATGTGAGGCAGACACGTTGACTTCACTACTTAAGATATTTTAAATATGGAATGAATGTTCAATGCCTTATCGCGCTGATGTGTCCGAACCCGACCCCAAGTATAATTTCTAAATATTTGGCCGAACCGACCCGGGTTGGGTATCCATCCTCTCACACTCACACACTCACACACACACACACACACACACACACACACACACACACACACACACACACACACACACGCTGTGTGTGTCGCTGAGATATAGCTCAGGTGTTACACTTCTGCTGTACCTGCAGGACAAGTTGCCTGTAGTTTTGTATGTTTTAACCCTGAACGGCGAAACTCACACAGGTATGCACACACTCACATGTACACATGTACACATGCACACACACACAAAACCCGTCCTGCACACCTTATCATCACACTCTCACACATGTACGCACGCATGCACACATACACATACACTCACACACACAAACACACTCACACACACACACACACACACACACACACACACACACACACACACACACAGCTGGACCAGTCCTGGCCACCACCATTCCACCATCAGCACCATGGGATTCTTTGGAAGTGTTCACTCTTTTGCCAAACTGAATGGGAGATGTGCTCCACCCTACTCACACACACAAAACATACACACGCACATGCACACATATGCTACACAGTGTACAGAGGGGAGATAGAGAGAGAGAGAGAGAGAGAGAGAGAGAGAGAGAGAGAGAGAGTGAAACGGAGAGAGGGAGAGTGAGAGAGAGAGAGAGTCTGTACATCCTCAATTTCCGGGCACCGGTTTCGTTACCTAACAGGCATCAGTTCCGTGCCACCCCCACACACACACACAAGATGAAAGACAGAAAGTTTGTATTACCCTCTTGACTCCTTGTAAGCAGTCGAGGATGGTCAGATTGAATGTGCAGTTCCCAAAAGAGGCATCCCTGTAAAACAGCAACACACATACATTAACTTTATTTATAACGGTTTTCATTTATTTATGTATTTCATAAATATAATACCTTCTTATCTTATAGCTTGTCGGAGCGTGGATATGTACATATGTGTGTGTGTGAGAGAGAGACTGGTTCTTTTTATGTGGGTGTGTGAGTAGATGTTTATATATATGTGTGTGTGTGTGTGTGTGTGCGTGTGTGTGTGTGTGTATTACAGGATTGCTTTCCACCCACAAGCACAAGTCTTCACCCACACACACGGCTTTAGATGTGTGCCAGACCTCACTTGACATGAAAAACCACAGACACAGGCACACACACAGACACACACACACACACAGAATCAGACGTAGCTTCAGAAGTGTGCCAGACCTCACTTGACATGAAAAACCACAGACACACACACGTCATGCTCATTATTCTAAAAAACACATGTGTGAAGGCCCTTCAGGGAGACAATGTTGTACAGGTGACGACAGAAACACATTACACACACATCACACACACACACACACACCAGAGGGCCCAACAGAGTGTGATGAGGCCTGTGAAGAAGCTGAATGGCTTGAAGTTCCTTCTCTGTCCAACCTTCT